>NC_071284.1:22276046-22538546 GCF_001660625.3 Ictalurus punctatus
GACATTCTAATTGGAGTTAGCTAGCCCGAGCAACACTTCACTAGCTACCATAACCACATATCAGTTGGCCCACATTTGCCTCAAATGAATTGCAGTTATTGGCATTCGTTAACATACAAACTTTAACAACAAATCTAATCACAGAATATAAAGTTAGACTGTATTAGATTTAGCTTGGTGTACGTAATAAACTGGCAGCTGGAACTACAGCCCAACTTTGTCTAGACTGATGAAACATTTAGGTGTGCATAAAGATCTTGTTGAGTGCAACCTCAAGAGAACATTACAGTGTGCTTATTGGAACAGCATCACTTAAATATTTGGATGACATTTAATTTTACATTATCTTAAGATAAGCACATTTTTGAAGGACATTAAAATTACCAGGGCTCATTAATACTTTCCTTTTTTCCTTTTTTGCATCCAAATGCTGCACAGACAACCACATACTTTTTTTTTTTATAACATGAACATTATATTTATTGGTTTTTGGCATCAAAAGAACACTCCCGTACCCCACCCAACCCACAACATTGAACATTCAGGAAATAGATAGATAAATAAATAAATAAAATAATATTAATAAATGAGGTACAGTATTTTTTATAGGTGCTGTCATTTAATTGTTCAATTACACTCATTAATTTCAGGCTAATCACTTTCCAGGAACTGCATAAAAGTGGTGTTTTCTGCCATCTTTCTCTCCCTGTAGAATGGTGGAATGAGTTTCTATGAAGACTGACCATTCAAGGAAAAACTTATCTACCCTCTCCCTGGATATATTATAGAATAAAATGCTTCACTGAATGCAGTTGTTTGCCTTGTTTATTTTTCACTATTGACCAAACCTCTTTCTCGGGTAAAATTGAGCAGCTGCTTGCACTCATTGATATCCACTTGTTGTGCATGCTAATGTAAATTTCTTAACATGAGATAACATTAGGATTTGAGTAATTATGACCATAAAAGCAGGGGAAAAAATATGAATGCATACATACTGGAAATTTACATGTTATGAGAGCAATCCCCCTTTCCTCCAAAAGTGAACACAGAAAAACTGAGTAATGCAGTCTCTCCATCACTCATCACAAAAAAAATGCTACTGTAAATGTAGTCAATGTAGTAATCAAAACACATTATGTTAGAACTTACATAAAATTGCTGCAAAACACATTCAAACAGGTTGACAGCACAGATTTGTTTGGAACCATTGAGAGCTACATGAATCACGTGAGCGCGTGGAGGCGAGATCAAAGCGTGTCGCAACTGTTCTCTTTTAACGGTGCTGAATCGTACATGCTGCGGAGCGTGCTACTTCGGCTGTGCGTCTTGCGTCATCAACCCAGAACTAAAGTTCAATTTTGTGAACCGGCTCGACCTGTTACGCCCTGAGAATCGGCTCAGAAGAATGATTCGGTCAAGAATCAGACATCACTAATGAGCAGCAGTTTCGAAAAGATGCAGCTACAGGAATGTGCCTGTACCACAGGAAACTCCAAATATAAATGACCAACAAAAACAAACAAACAAAAACAATATTATGTTTTGGTTTCAAACATTCTAAAAACAACATAGCCTGTTGTTTATCAGTCTGTCATCCACAACAGGCTATGCAGAACTGTCACCAAATTATCAAGATGTCCCTACATAGGACAATTAGCATGTTTAAACGGTTTTTTTTAGCAAAAAGTACAGTTTTCTTGGCTGGATCTAGTTACAGGTCATTTTATTTCGACAGACTAGGTTATTGAGTGAATTGAGGCACTTGTACCTACAATAACTATGCTAGTTACAAACTGTTTATACTAATATGGAGGTTTTTTAAGAACAATACATCATTAGGCTTAAAGAGGCTTTGCCTCATGGGATGTAAAAAGGGATATGCATAATTGATATATATTAGTTTCCCAGTGGTACCAATAATTATACATCATCATCCTGGCTCACAGAATGTGAGTTTCTTCATTTTCTTCATTCAAATTCTCCACACATTTTATTGTATTGCTGATGTCACAGTAATTAAGATGATCATTACCCACTTATTGCATACATGTTGATTTTACCTTGTAAACATGTAGTCTAGGACTAGATTTGACCTTCAATTAATTTAATTTAATGTAAATAATCTACTTATGACTTTATGCATTGTAGTGACGGTCATTTGTGAACTCTGTACATGATCACTGTAAATGAACCGGAATCTTGTCCAGATTTGATTTAAAACAAGCACAATGCAAAGTATGTCTTGATAAATAAGGACAAAGAATTGAATTGAACAATTTAGAGGACAGCCAAGACAAAGTTCAACAACCTCGGCTGTGAGACGGCGTTTACTAAGATCAGGCATGTTATTTTAATTCCTCAGATCAAATTTTTAAAAAAAATAAAAATAAATAAATAAATAAAAATAAAATTGTCAACACTTCCTTCTTTACTAGAGACACTCACTCACACACACACAGGGCACTTATGAGTCACAGACCAGCAGAAAGTCACTGAAATTGTGAGTAGCTAAGCAAGTTTGTGTTTCCATCATCACAACCAGCCAGTGGAACATAGAGTCGTGCTCACTATTTAATTGTGTTCATTAACATGGTGCTATATACAGCATGTTGCCAAAGGTTTGTGGACAGCTGTCTGTCACACTCATATGTTGTTCTTCCCCAAATTGTTGCCACAAAGTTGGGAGCACACAATTGTATAGAATGCCTTTGTATGCTGTAGTATTACAATTTCTCTTCACTGGAACTAAGAGGCCAAAATTTGTTCCAGCATGAAAATCACCATGTGCACAAAGCGAGCTCCATGAAGACATGGTTTGACTCTGCCTGCACAGAGCCCTGACCTCATCCACCGTGAAAAACCTTTGGAATGACCTGGAACACTGACTGAACCTCAGGCCTCCTCACCCAACAGCAGTGCCTGACATGCTCTTCTTATTGAATAAGCAGCACAGTGACAATCCAAAATCTAGTGGAAAGCCTTCCCGGTTATTAGAACAGCAAAGACGGGACTACATCTGGAATAGGATGTTCAAAATGCACTTAAGGTCAAGTGAACACAAACCATTGGCCATATAATGTGTGTGCACTACATGTATGTATGTATACATGTATGTATGTATGGTCATGTGAAAAAAAATAAGTACACCCATGGTAATCGTTGGCTTTTTTGATATACAGTGGGGGAAATAAGTAGAGATGCACCGAAATGAAAATTCTTGGCTGAAGCCGAATATAATGAAAAACTTGGCCGAAAGCCGAAGGCCGAAACCGAACACGTTTTTTTCGCGTTTTTTCCATTTATTTTGCCATTTTTTCACCATTGCATAAATTAAATAGTCAAAATGTGCTTTTTACTATTTTGTCTTGCTTTTCAAAGAAAAAAATCAATTACAAAAAGTACAATTTCAAAATATTTATTTAACACTGAACATTTTTTATCCCAGCAGGCATACGCTACCAACAAGGCACAATATAACTTTAAATAAATAAATTAGTAAAATAAAAATTATTTTGATGTGGTCATCTTTGAGCCCACCTTGAATGTCCGATGTTAGGCCTATAACTGACTGCTGAAAGAATGTAACACTCTGTAGCCTACAACAAAACGTGCATCGACAATAGTGCAGAAAATGGTTCTATACGGCTGATTATACTGGGGATATATACCGCTCGCGTCCCTGTACACCTCGCGGAGTATTATAGTAGATATAGTGTAGTTAGATACGTTGTTAATGTTATGTTCTTTGATAGATTTAGTTAGTTTAAACTATAGGTTAGTTCATTTAGTCCCCGCTGGTTTTTCTGCTCCCAGTCCATAGTACTAGTTCATGTTTCTTGTTTTGTGTTTTGACCCTGTTTTCTGTGACCGCGACTCTGATTCCCTTTGCCTGTCTTGACTAAGTTTTTTGTATTACGATTTGGATTTGTCTGCCTGCCCTTAAATAAATAAGTATTGAACACATCAACATTTTTCTCAGTAAATATATTTCCAATTATGTTATTCACATAAAATTTTCACCAGACTTTGGTATTAATTCCAGAAATCCACACGTATAAAGAAATCCAAACATTAAAGTCCATAAATGAAGTTCTGTGTAATAAAGTGGAATGACACAGGAAAAAAGTATTGAACACGCTAACTGAAATTTATTTAATACTTAGTGGAGAAGCCTTTGTTTGTAATTACGGCTTCAAGATGCTTCCTGTGTGAAGAAATTAATCGGCTGTGGTATTCAGGTGTGATTTTGGCCCATTCTTCTAAACATATTGTCTTTAAATCTTGTTCAATTGGATTCAAGTCAGGTGATTGACTCGGCCATTCTAACACCTTGATTTTTTTTTCTCTGAAACCAACTGAGAGTTTCCTTTGCTTTATGCTTTAGATCATCAATGAAAAACAGCTCCACACCATGATGCTTCCACCTCCAAACTTCACTGTTGGTATAGTGTTTTTAGGGTGATGTGCAGTGCCATTTCTTCTCCAAACATGGTGTGTAGTTTGACAGCCAAAAAGTTCAATTTTGCTCTCGTCTGACCAGACTACACTCTCCCAGTATTTCAGAGGCTTGTCCAAATGAGTTGTAGCAAACTTTAAACGAGCTTCGACATGCCTTTTCTTTAGTAATGGGGTCTTGCGGGGTGAGCATGAGCAGTGGAGTGCATTGCCTATTGTTTTCTCTGTGGCGATGGCACCTGCTTCCTCCAAGTGTTTCTGGAACTCTTTCCGAGTGGCCCTTGGCTCTTGGGCTACTCTGACTATTCTTCTGACTCCCTGGTAAAAAATCCTGTGAGGAGCTCCTATGCATGGCCAGTTGATGACGGAGTGATGTTGATTCCACTTGCAGATAATGGACCTAAGGGTGCTTACTGGAAGAGTCAGAAGTTTTGAAATACGTCTGTATCCGATTCCATCAATATGTTTTGCAACAATACGATTGTGAAGGTTTTGGGAGAGCTCTTTGCTTTTACCCATCATGAGATGTTTCTTGTGTGACACCTTGGTAAAGAGAAGCCTTTTTATAGACCATCAATTTACTAACCCAGCTGATATTAATTTGCACATATAATATTACACATAACTTTATTTATGGACTTTAATGTTGTGAATTCTTTATATTTCCAGATTTCTTGAGTTAATACTGATGTCTGGTGAAAATTTCATGTGAATAGCCTCATTGGAAATATATTTACTGAAAAAAAATGTTGATGCGTTCAATACTTATTTCCTTATACTTATATACTTTTTTTGAAACAGTGCCTATTAATAAAGGTGATATATTCTGTCAAATGACAATTTTATGGTGACATTTTGTAGTAATTTTTGCAATTTAAATTAACAGATCAGTCACATGGAAGAAGTTTATTTATCAACCTTCAAATCCATAAAATTAGAATTCAGGATTATGTGCCAGTGATTAGAACCTACTTAGGGAGTGCAGGTGGAACCAGTCTTATTTATACCTCTCTCATATCTAGTGTCTGGTGTTCCCTTTGTTATTGAAGTGTGTGGTGTCGTCATGCCAAGATCTAAAGAGTTCTGTAAGGCCTTCAGAAAAAAAGGTTGTGGATGCCTATCTGGCAAGGGATTTAAAAACCAACCATTTCCACTGGGGGTACTTATTTTTTCACATGACTGTGTGATAGATAGATAAACGGGATGTAAAGGAATATAAATATATTATTCGGTTGAACAAACAATGTGCTCTAAAAGGGTACAAATAGGCTACAAGACAAGAAACATGATTCATTTTGTTAGAAAGCTCACCAAAAAGGTTCACAGGGCATGCAGTTCAGTCACACATGCAGGAGGTTTTTGTTTTCATGCGGGCACGAGGAATATCTCAGAAGAGATGAAGTTTGCAGGACAAACAAGGACCACATTGCCTGGTACACAGTGTTTAGTCAGGACATGCTGACATTGCTGGCATTTCTACCATTGGGGTCCCCCCCAAGTATTTTCCAGTGTTTCTGGGGGCACATTGGTAATATTCATATTTAATAAAATAAACAAATAAAAGTTTGGGCCACGACCACTCTGGGTATAAATCCCCATACGGATATAGATGTGAATATCTAGAGCACTGAACAGACCCAGGTACTGTGCTACACCCTTAACATACACCACTTTATTAGGAACACCTGTACAGCATAAAATCATGTAGATACACCTTAAGAGCTGCAGTTAACGTTCACATCAAATATCAGAAAGGTGACCACTTTGACCATGGCATGCTTGTGCCAGATGGGCTGGTTTGAGTATTTCAAAAACTGCTAATCTCTTGGGATTGCCATGCACAACCGACTCTAGAGTTTTACACAGAATGGGGTGAAAAACAAAAACAACAACATGAGGTAAACGGAAGTTCTGCGGGGAAAAGTGGCAGGAGAATGTATATTATGATGTGCAGCACAGCTGTGGGTAGGCTTGAACTCCGGCAGACTTTATATACACACACACACACACACACACACACACACACACACACACACACACACACACACACACACACACCTGGAAGAACCGAGGCGAAGCTTGTCGCTGCACATCGCGCGCGCTGCTACAGGACGTGGAATGCAGAGCGCGAGCACCGGACATGCGCAGACAAACAGAATGAGCGCCTCGCGCAGCCTCAGGGCGAGTTTCAGCCACTCCCATGAAGGGTGATAAAGAGAGTTACAGGTAACTAACTTCCCTGCATTTATAGCCTATATAAACAACGAATAATAACAACAACAACAACAACAACAACAATAATAATAAGCATAAGTATTATACACTTCCCAAAAGTTGGTGTGTAATACATATATATATAAATATATATTATATATTATTATAATATAATATATATATAAAACCAACCAACAGACAAAACAAAACAAAAAAAAACAGAATAAGAGTTTACACGACTCGACCAGTCACGTTAAAATACCGAAACCAAAGCCCGGTTTTATCATTGTTTCAAAACCAGTATTTAGTCTCCATGAGCGAGAAAGTTCAGTAAAACCGTCAGACAAACAGCACGTTTTCCACAGACACACATTCACACTGAACTGCAAACAAACAATCAAAAACTCGGTATGACTGTACTAACCAGTACGCGAACACAAACCGTAAGCGCCTCGGTTAACTGTACACACTGTATACACTGTACAGAGTGGTTTGGGACGTGGCCACTCTGTAACCGTCAAATCCACCGCTTTCAGGCTTTCACTGCTGAATATCCGTCCACACACACATTTATTTCCACTTACACGCTACCAACACGGTAAACTGTGCGATACACTTGTGTGAAAGTGTGTGTTGAGGTGTGTTTGTGCAGAAGCTGAGACTCCGCTGTGAGTGTAGGGATAAGAATAACATAAGCAATAATACAACTCAGCTTTAGCTGCTTTACCTCATTATTCAGTTGCTCCGCGCTGCTCCGAGTCCCAAACCGAGAAAAGTCAACAAAACAGTGTCGATAATAAGGAGAACTTCCTCATCTATCCTGCCTCCGAAGGGTTGAACGGGTTCCTCGTCTCGAAGCACACACTCAGTTTCCTGGTTTGGGAGAAAAAGGGGCTGGAAGAGTGGAGCCTGTCAACTCCAATCAGGATTTGCCACTCACCCCCTTATCTCTCCCTCTATCTCTCCCTCTTTCGGCGCCCTAAATAGTACTGTACACAACTGAAGGGCATAAATGTTCCTCAGACTCCCCTCTACACCTCCATTCCCCTCCTGTAGCAGTCTCTCTCCAGTCGCTGACCTCTGAATCTCCAAATCTCCACAAACTCGCTCTGTCATTAACGGTTAAAGCTAGTCAGAGCTACAGTAAGCCATTATTCCCGCCCTGTCCCGTCTCCCTCCTCCCTCCTCCGTCTCGCCCTGAGGAAAAACGCCCCGCCTTCCCAGACACACGCCCCGCCCCCACAGACACCCACCCCGCCCATCTCCACATAATACTATTGTATTCTTTTTTGCACCATATGTTTTATTACTTGAGAAACAACATTTTGATCAATGTATACAAGCAATACAGAGGAATAACAATAAAACCCACTTGACACTTGACTTGAAATACAGTTATCGATCACAGTTAACTGATCAGCACCTGTCCACTGTGCTGCGAATTTCAACATCAAAAATGACACCAGACTTTACTGCTCTTGCAAAAAGAGGTGACCAGCATTATTGTTTACAATAACGTTAAAAAAAAAAAAGTCTAGTGAATGAATGGTGCAGGCATGTGTGACTCCCCTTTGTTTAATTACATCTTTAACACTTCAGTGTTCATCTTTTATAAAGTCTAACTCCATGTATATAATTAAATGTGTTCATGTTGTTATTCTGATTTATAAATCTTGCGATATTCTTATTTCTGCTATTTTGTTATTTATAATATTGTTGCTGTTATTATTACAGTTATAATACTTCTGTAATTATTCAGAACCACCACTGTCTTACAATCGTTAAAAATCCAACATACTTACCTTTTAAAAAAAAATAAAAAATAAAAAATCCCTTTATATTCAGACAATGGTCAGCTGTCAGTTGTCATATTAAGCCTTACACTACCCTACAGTCCCAAATTTATAAATCAGAAAAATCTAATGGCACCTGGATTACTTTACTGTAATCAGTGTGGCCCTTGGTCTAAGAAGTTTGCCCACCTCTGCTGTTGACCTTCACATTTCATAAACTGTTGTAATAAACAAAATAAATGTTTTATTTGCTTGGTTTTAGTTTCAGGTTCAATGTGTGTTTTAGGCCAGCAGATGAAGCAATAACCCCATATATGAAGCTTTTTAGCACAGAAGTTTTCAGGTCGCTGCTAGAAAGGAGGATTTGGGAGTTAGACTGATAAGAATCATGAAAAATGACTGTTTCCATTTCATATGCAAAGCTTGCAGGAAATCAGGATTAATTACCCTAACAGCTGCTCTGAAACTAACATACAAAATGGTAAGTTAAGTAATGCTAAGGGTTTGTATTGCTATGTTCATTGATTTTCCATTTCTGAAATAGAAAAACGAAGAACAAATATTTAAAAAAGATGATGAATTGTTTAAAGCTAATAGCACTGTTTCACTATTCTCAATCATTTTTATAACATGATTAAAAATCTAGCTGTAAGGAATAAGTCCTTGCATTGAAGGTGACTGGTGACACTTGCCACTAAACTCAACTCAGTACTAATCAACACACAATAAACCCAACTCAACCCCACTCAACACACCACTAAACCCAACTCAGCCCGACTCACCACACCACTAAAACCAACCCAGTACCACTCAACGCACCACTAAACCCAACTCAGCCCCACTCAACATGCACCTAAATGCAACTCAGTACTGCTCAACACACCACTAAACCCAACTCAGCACCACTCAAACCGCCACTAAAACCAACTCGGCGCCAATTAACATGCCACTGAACTCAGCTCAGTGCCACTCGACAAGCCACCAAACCTAACAGAGTGCTGTTCGACTGACTACTAAATCCTAACTCGGTGCCACTTGACACACCACTAGAGCACTACCCAGTTTAATTTCTCCCAACGTTCAAGCTGTGTTTTGGCAGCTGGTAGCTTGTCAGGCCAAGCAAGATTTTTCAGTAGGGAAGGGAGAGAAAAGATTTAGAGATAAGATCAGAGATTGTGCTTGGCTCATTAAGAGAAAAGGCTGTTAAGAGTTTATATGGGGTTAAGAACAACATCACTGTATTTGTGTGAAGGGGAGATTGTATGCAGATACGGGTGACACAGCTGTATGTTTCAATTAAAGCAGATGATAGATACCAGCTTTAATAAAGTTGAGGAACATGTAAAGAATGCTGAGTAACTTCCCCCCTACTTAATTCTGACAAGTAAAAGTACCTCTGCTAGGGCCACAGGCAGCTAGAAGAAAGCTTTCTGTTTATTTATCTGATTCTAATTTTTCAGTTCAGTTATGTGTAGCAGTGAAAGACTTGTGTTTACTGACTACAATTTGTCATTTGATGCTCATGTACATAATATTGTGACGTTACATGATACAGAAAAATGAGTTCACACTTTTATTACCACTAGGTTGTACTATTGTAGTGCTTTGCTGTCTGGATGTTCCAGCAACTGAATAAATAAGCTTATTCCAAGACACAGCTACCAGAGTCCTTACTAGAATCAGAAACCTTTAAATCTAGGTTAAAAAGATTTGTTTAGTCAGGCATTTTTAAATAATCCTACTCATAGGAAAATTTGCTGATCTGGTGGGTTCATGGACATAGAGATTTATAAACTGGGATCACTGGGATCACATTTTCCCCATTCTCATGTTTGATGTGAATATCAGCTGTAGCTCTAGGTCCCCACCTGCATGATTTTGTGTGTTGTGCTACTGCCACAATTACACTGACTTCTGACATTAAGTCAGCATTTAATCCATAAAAAGCAATCCCCTGCTTATTGTTTTTTTTTTTTTACTGGAGAGTTCAAGTGATCTAATGCAGTAATGTTTAGTTTAAATGAGGGTTTTGCTTGCTTCCATTTTTTATTGTATTTGTGCGCCATTTATATATGTATATTATATTTATAGTTACATTTACGGTATTTGGCAGACACCTTTATCTAGCGCGACTTACAGAAGTCTCGATCAATAAATGCATCCTGATACTGGTTCACTAGATCACAGACTAAGAATACCGTCAGTCTTAAAACTCTGTTGTGAGGTAATATAGTAAGAAAAACACACAGACAACACAATTTTTTTTAATGAAGTGCCAATATAAGTACTACACTTGTGCCCGAAAGTCTGCATACCCATTGCAGAATCTGCTAGCAGAAGTTTATTAAGTCGCTAAGAAAACCCGTTTGGAAATCTGACTTGCGGTTTGGAAAGGCATGTTTGTGTTTGGGTGCACCTGTGTTAGGAAATTTACAGACTTTATACCAGCCGCCAAAGATCCTGGGGAGGAGGAGCTTCCTGAACATGGTTGAACATGGGAATCATTCAAATGTCGAACCCACCTAACCATTAAAGGCCTAATCCTGAAGGAAGAAAAAAAAAGTTTAATCTTACCTAATGCACCCAAATGTTGCTAACTCAGAGAAAGTAATCAAAGTCTGTCAATTTTTACTTTTTGGAGCTTTTAGAAATTCTTTTTGGTTATACAGTTGTGCCCAAAAGTTTGCATACCCCTTGCAGAATCTGCTAAATCTTAATACTGTTACATACAGACTTCATATAAATCCATAATTAACTGTTTCACACTAACTGTTGTTACCCAGATGAGGATGGGTTCCCTTCTGAGTCGGGTTCCTCTCAAGGCTTCTTCCTCTTAAAACATCTTAGGGAGTTTTTCCTTGCCACCGTCGCCACTCAGTGGCTTGCTCAGTTGGGATAAATTCGCACCTTTAATATCTGTATACCGTGTTGATATTTCTGTAAAGCTGCTTTGAGACAATGTCTATTGTAAAAAGCGCTATACAAATAAAATTGAATTGAATTACAAAATAAGAGGGATCATAATTTTTTATTTAGTACTGTCCTGAATAAGCTAGTTCACATAACAGATGTTTACATATAGTCCAAAAGACAAGATAATAGCTGAATTTATAAAAATGACCCCATTCAAAAATGTACATACCCTTAATTCATAATACTGTGAGTCGTTACCTGGATGATCAACGACTGTTTTTATGTTTTGTGATGGTTGTTCATGAATCCCTTGTTTGCCCTGAGCAGTTAAACTGCCCACTGCTCTTCAGAAAAATCCTCCAGATCCTGCACATTCTTTGTTTGTCCTTTATGTGTGTAACCACAGATTCAGTCAAAAGGAAATTATAATAATAATAATTATTAGAAGTAGTAGTTCCATTCCAATAAATGTGTTACTTTTGGGGGGAGGGGTTAGATAAAATGCTATTATTCAAGTTCAAATTACTTGTTAATTGTATTAATACAAATTAATTGTATGATTCTAACATACAATGCCCACAGAAGTTGTTGGAGATGGAGGTGGTTATTAAAACATTGGAAAAGATTTGAACCATCTTAAGAACACTGTGAAATCCATTATAACAAAGTGTAAAAATTAAAAAAAAATAAAAAATAATAATAGCACAACTTGGATACTACCAAGATAAGGCCAAACTGAGTGCTCAAGCAAGAAGGGCAATTACCAGATAAGTGTCCAAGAGTCCAGCTACAACACTGTAGGGGCTACAGAATTCACTGACTGAAATAGGAGAACCTGTGCAGACTTCAACAATATCATCAGCACTTCACAGATCTGGCCTCTATGGCAGAGTGGCCAGAAGAAAGTCTTTCTGAGAAAGGCCATGTTAGAATTTCTGAGAGCTTGTGAAAAAAAGATTTTATGGTCTGATGAGAAGTTGAGCCATTTGGTGTAAAGCCAAAGCATTATGTTTATTGCAAACCAAATACAGCCCAATACCCAGGTAACACCATTCCTGTGATCAAGCATGGTGGTGGTAGCATTGGACTGGAAAGCTTGTTGCCATCAGAGGCAACATGGATAGACCAAAAACCTGTATAAGCAAATTATTAAGGAGAAGCTGTAGATATGTCCCAACAGAACAATGAGCCAAAGCACAGAGCAAAAACTACAAAGGAATGGCTTGAAAAAAAGGTTTGTAAATTGGAATGGCAGAGTCAAAGCCCATTTTTTTCCAATTGAAAATCTGTGGCATGACCTGAAAATTGCTGTCCACCAACATTCTCCATTTAATTTTGGCAGAGTTGGAGATCATTTGCATTGAGTATTGGGAGGAAATGCCAAAATCAAAATGTGCAAAGTTCATAGACACACACCTGACACAACTCAATTCTGTAACTGCTGCATAAGGACAATGCACCAAGTATTTTTAAATAATTCTGAGAACATCTAAATTCCTTATTTACTTTTATTTCTGTAGAGACTTCTGGTATGCTTAATTATGTTGCAATACAGCAGAAAGAGAAATAGGTGGTTGGGATTGAGTACTTTCTGGTGGTACTGTATTACTCAACATATTACTGAGAGTTCACACGAGACAAGGTGAATATTTCACATTGTATTTCTTATTCAGCTCACACACTTTCGAATTTATATATGTAGTGGCACGGTCATCTAAGGTGTCTCGTTACAGATCACATGATCAGTCATGATCTAAATCACACTTCATCTCTAATCAACTCTCACTCTCTCAAACACAGACACAAATACAGTTTTATGGAGGTCATTCCTAACTCTGCACTCGGACAGGGGGACAAAAATCATACACGATTTAAATTTTCCACTTTTTTTTCTAACAAAACTAAATAAAAGCAATCCACAGATGAATTGTCTTAGATTATGGTCATTCAAAAGGTTCACCACTGCTTTAGAGTTATATCATAAAACTATTTTAGTTCTCTAATGAATTGTGGACTGAACCGTACAAAATTTCACTGCAAAACTTCTGCCACATGCGTTGGTGCTCTGTGGCACCAACATAAATGGTTAAATCGTTCAGCAGAAAATATCACTTCACATCAGATTCTCACCTGTTTATAATGAGATCTCATTTACAGCTTCATCTTGGTACCATAAATCAGAGAGACCAATACACTGACAGGCAAGTCGAGACACCTACTTGTTCCGATTGATCGATGTTCCACTTTTTTTAATTCCTAGGCCGTACAGGATTTCACAGCGGGTTTTTTTGTGCTTGTTGCGGCCAAAAATGCTTAATTTCACTGCAGCTTTTTTCAAAATTAGTGGTTTTTTGGGCAGAAAACTACTTGAATTGGTGAAATTGCTATTGCAGGAAATCGTTTTGCACGGTCTTTCACAGTGGTGTTTGTTGGCAAAGGAGACCTTTTAGCTTTACTCATGATATATGCACATGAATCAAAGAGGGCTTTGGCTTAATGCACGTTGTGATGATGCGTTTTCCAAAAGGAAAAGGACAAGCAAATAGTGGTACGGACAGAGGAAAGTAACCGAGAGGTGGTGACTTACATGTGGTAAGAACAGACTTTGAAAAGAGAAACAAAAGAAACAGGAAGTGACTGTAAATACAAAACATTTATTCAGAATACAAACCAGTCAAAATGACACAATCGGTATTACTGTTCCACACCAAGTCTCTCACTGAGAGCAAGCCACCAGAGTGTGTGTGTGTGTGTGTATACGTGTGTGTGTACGTGTGTGTGTACGTGTATGATTTATTTGCCGGCGATCAGAGGATTCCTCAGCACCACGATGACCGAGTCTCCTCTCAGAAACATCTTGGAGATGTAACGGTCTTTATTCACTGGTTTGGACTTCTTCTTTCCTTTCCCGCTCTTGGGTACCTCAGTCCACATTTCCTTTACGTTCTCCAGGACCATGTTACAGTGTCTACATGCACACAAACACACAGAGTGAGACTGGACAAGAAATACAACATCCTCTTCCATCACCACACAGACTGGCTCAGACACAGTTCAATACAAAAAAAACAACAAAAAAAACCCCACAGAAGCAAATGATCAATATGGGAAGAACAACTGCACTGCACATAGGCCCAAAAATGTCGACAGACAAATTTATAGAAAGATTGACGTACACTCAGATAGAAAATACGGACAGAGTGTTGGATGGATAGATTGCATAATGAATAAACAGACAGGGACAGTAAATCTGTTCTTTATGCAAGCTGTAGGATAGAGATGTGCATCAAGCCCAGGAACCTAGGTAACTCAGAACTCATGGGCACACATTTTTATTTTTACTCGTTACAAATAAACATGGGAGTGTACTATTTATAGTATCAGATTTACAGACAGATCACCTTGCTAGTCTATTTACACAACAATTTTTTTTTAACAGACCAGTCAGTCCTTTTCAATAATTGGCAATTATAATTGATAAAGTATTTATCCATTCATTTCAATCTTTACCCTTTTAAAGCTATATAATCAATCCCAATGTGTTGCACGATATATCTACAGATAGGAAAGTATAGAAAATTCTCTCAACCATTCTGTGGTAGGAGCCAAAATTGACAGATACACCCGTTACAATGCATGGTCTACAGGTGAACGGCTCCCCCAAACAAAAACAGGCCACACAATTCATTGGTGTGTAGGTAGATTCGGGTCACCCAAACACGTGGCAAATGCTGCACCCAAAAAATTTAATTCTGGCAAGTTGCTATGCGTAGAACATATCCTGTTGAAGATGCTAGGATGACTGCCTGTAGCTATACAGTAACTCCTTTGGGTCTACTGGAAGCAAGAGGAATCGGAAGTGGGTTGTTAGTCTGTGCATAGCCCCCAAATACCTCAGCATTACCCGAGTCTTAGTGAGAGAGGCACCGGCTTCAGCTCAGTGCAGATATAAAGCTCTTCTCACAAAAGGGTCCTCTTGGTGCACAACTGGAGAGAGATGATCACCACAGATGCCAGTGTGGCATAGAAGGCATGTGGCTCAACCAGCTGGAACTGAAGATGATCCATCTAGCACTCAAATACCTCTGATCTGTTCTGATGCACTGGCCTATTTGGACAACTCTATGACAGTCAGATACATCAACCACCTGGGTGGCATAAAGCGGAGACGGTTTATCACAAATACGTCTCAAACTTGTTCATCACCCAGAATCTTGAGTTTCGGTTGGAACACTCAAGTAGGCTTTTCTTTAAAGTGGTTGCCCATGAATTTCTCTGAGTTACAAGTAAAAGGACACAGATCAAATGCCCCTAGTCATTCATCAACATGGGGAAGATTAGAGTGTACACAAATAGAGTGTTGTCCTTCATAAATCATGCTACACCTATGAAAAATAGCTACATGCCCAAGAATGTCCATATCCACTGTTAAGGCAATAATTAGGTTTAAAGCAACCTGAGCTGTTATGAACATGCCTCATTTTTAATAGTCAGCTGCAGGAGTCCAACTAGCAGGTGGGTTAGAAAGAGCTGAGAGGTCTGGGGTAAAAGAGCAGAGGAGAGAGTGAGGACCCTTCACACTAGCATGTGATAAGCCCCTCATGCCACTTGAAGTTTGTCTCTTGTGGAAAACTATGTATTAAATTAAACTAATCTTCATGATACCTGGTTGTTTGATTTGTTGGGTGCTAGGCCTTGTACTAGATTCATCTGCAATTTGGCAAGGCAAACTATCTATAGACAAACTCACCAGAGGCATCAACCATCTCTGCTACTTCCTTACAAGCTTTATTTTTCTTCATAATGCCTCTTTACACACCTACTGAGAGGTACATGGCAGGATAAGTTGAAACCACTTAAGTTTTTCTTGGTTTTTGATCATTAAACAGTAAATGGGAACTAACTGCGGGTGAGAACTCGCATAACTTTAAAAACATCAGACCACACGCGCCATCGGATTGGTCCGAGGAATCATTCAAGCCAGGCGTTTGGTTTTGTTGTTTTACCGCGTCATACCTAATTGAGGAAAGCTCAACTATTAAGTCGCTTGTCACGCAATCGCTTTGTCGCTTGCTGTAGCTGCTGAAATCACGACTCTTGTGTCGCACACGTACATAGAAAATTAGTGGTCACCCATCATATGCTAATGAGATCGTAAGGTAGGTAGAAGGTTATTTCCATCATATATGTTGGTCGTGTAAATCACACCTAAAATATTTGTAATAAATAAATAAACAAACAAACAAACAAACAAACATGATAACACCCACCCTACAGGAACACACTCTCCACACTGGCAGTGGAGTCAGTGTGAAATCAGGGTGTTGTATTCAGTAGTGTAAGATTACGAATGCCCTCATTACCTGTCAAAGGCTTTGACTCGCCCCAGCAGCTTCTTGTTGTTGCGGCAGTTGATAAGCACCTGCGTGTTGTTCTTGACGGACTGCGTGAGGACGGACAGCGGCCCGGTGTTAAACTCCTCCTCCTCACGCTTCTGCAGCTCCTCAGGGGTCATCTCTGACTTCGGCTTGTTCAATAGACTCCTACACCATCCCCACAACATGAATTAAAACACAAGCTCAGCAAGGATCAATAGCAGCTTGTGGTTCATGGGAATAAAGATGAATAGTTACTGTGCTCAAATAAGAAATCTCAACTCTGCAGAGGTATTTGAATTAAAAACTACTGAAAGAGAGAGGCAGGAATCAAACAGGTGAAAACTGGTAAAACACTTCTTTTTGCCTAATATCATGTACCTTTATTTCCAAGTTCAAATACTGACAGAGGGTAAACGATATGTTTTGCCTTTTCAAAATGGTATTACAGGAAAAGTCCAGCGAAGATACCCATGAGACTGAATACTTGTTTAGTGATCAGCTATCTATCTATCTATCTATCTATCTATCTCTAATCTATCTCTATCTCTCTCTCTCTCTCTCTCTCTCTCTCTCCCTCCCTCCCTCCCTCCATCCATCATGAGAGAAAGAGGCTACTTATTGATAATTGAGATGTTGTTTCAGCTTGCAGGAGGGAATTAATTATTACCCAACAAATAATTAGCGATTCAACAGTAAACTATAAAGACTACGCATCAACCAATTAGTAACTAAAATGACCTAATTAGCATTACTAATAATTTAACAACACATAGCTAGCGGTGTTGCTAAACACAACCTACACAGCTACTGTAGCCTTTATGTGTTAGCCACCGCTTTAATTAAAACTAATTCTCAGAATGATACTTGCTGCACGGACTGTGGGAAAGACACAGATAAACTTACATTTTGTTTTGTCCTCTGTTACAGCACGAACAGATAAAGCAAGTAGCAGATCTACAAACACGCTGACTGAACGTAAGTGATGGCGCCACTTCCGGTTCTAAACCGCCTCAATCAAAACTCTTTCCGGGTGAATCTCCTCCTCTGCTTTTTTGTGTGGATGCTTAAAGGTGCAATATATATTTTATTATTCTTTAGTTGTATAAATAATCTGGAAGATATGTAGATCATATATGTACAACATGAAGATACG
The DNA here is from genome assembly GCF_001660625.3 of Ictalurus punctatus. Lineage (NCBI taxonomy): Eukaryota > Metazoa > Chordata > Actinopteri > Siluriformes > Ictaluridae > Ictalurus > Ictalurus punctatus. The sequence continues at coordinate 22,293,956 of NC_071284.1, forward strand.
TAGAACATTATGAAAACAATGGATTAAGCCACGGCCTTAGCAAAACTAAGAAAATGACTTCCGGTCTGGGAGGGCGGTAATCAGGGGTTGGATTCACAAAACATTCTTAAGAATAAAATTCTTCTTAACTGCCATTTCTTCTTATATTCTAACTTAAGAAAAAAAGTTAAGAATATTTTATATTCCCCAAAAATGAAAGTTCTTTTTTTTTCTTAAAATTGTTCCTAAGACAAAACTTAAGAAAAAATAATAAATTTGGAAGCATGTTATTGAAAATATTCTTAAGGCCAGGAAAACTGCCAATTTGTTGTAAATCCCCAAAGTGTACGAAATTTGATGAATTTCTTACGGTGTTTCAAATATTAAACATGACAAAATGATAAAACTTGCAACATTAATAAATTTTGTACAACTATTGCAATATTTGACTTACATAAACTAGCATACTTGGCAATATAGACTTCCCACAAACTCAATAACGTATCTGACACATATTCTGAGAGATAATTTGCAGCGGAAAACAAAAAGGTCCTCTTCCCTTCCCGTGATACTGCAAATAATGGTTTCTCTATGTTTCTTAGCTCCTGGATAATTTTTTTAATTGTTGCGGCCAAAAATGCTTGATTTTGCTGTGGATTTGTTCAAAATCTTTTTTTTTTTTTTTTGGAACAAAGAGTTTTTTGTGCTATTTTTCAAAAACTACTTTAATTGGTGAAATTGCAATTGCACAAAATTGTTTTGCACAGTCTTTCGTGATTTTTTTTGGTAAATGAGACCTTTTAGATGTACTCATCTTTGACGCACGTGTATCGAAGGGGGCTTTTGCTGAATGTGAGTTGTGGTGAGGTCACATGACACATCTTGGCCCAAATTTGTGGAAAATCTGTGGCAATTTTTAAACATTGCAAGCTCCTGCAAATATTGTGCAGTTTCCTTGATTTTCCATTCATTTCTGCAATCGCGAATTACCAAAATCCTGGAGGGACTGCTTGAAATAACAATACTTAGGCTTAGGGGTACCCATGGTTCTTTTATACTCACTAGCTCCGCACTGCATCAACAATTCAGTGAAGGCCAAATCCCTAATGGGTGGCTATTATTTAAATAAAATTTTTGGGATATCAACCTCAAATTTGAATCAGAAATTTATTACACTTGTGCCTTTTGAATTTCCAGCATTTTTCACTTTTTTAATGCTTTCATATGGGGAAAAAAAACTTAAAATTGGTTCTTTGAAAAGAGAACACAATAAATAATATTTTTTTAAAAAGCTTCATAAATTTCAACCGTTTTCGCAATCATTCAGAGTGACACTAGTCAAAATTGTGGCAACTGTTAGCTCAGGTGTCTTTGGAAGAGTGCAGATAGCACTTTTATCACACTCTGAGTGTGTTATTCTACCTTGTGATGCAGCATGAGAAGCAGTTTAAAAAGATGTGACTGGCTGGCCTCTGTAGGGCTTTAATATAAAGGATTTATTACTTAGCCCACTGCCCTCCTATAACCAAAGACATAAATAGGTACAGCCGAAGATTAAATGCCTGTTTTAGTTTATGATTTAAATATCTGACTCCGTTTAATTAATTATCTGACTCCAATTAATAACAACTGTTAGCTAGAATAACAAATTAATTTATTACACAAAATCATGAATGAACGATATACATAAAATAGAAACAAAATAACGAGTTATGGTCAGGGTCATGGGCATAGGATGCGTGATGGTAAAAAGCATGGTATCTGATGGTAAAGCCTTGATGGCAAAAAGCCCTTCTGATGTTACAAGCCATCCTGTATTCTATCAAGCATACCCTCTTATTGGGGCAGTGGTAGCTCAATGGATAAAGCTCTGGGTTATTGATTAGAAGTTTGGGGATTCAAGCCCCAGCACTGCCAAGCTGCCACTGTTGGGCAAGGCCTTAACCCTCTCTGCTCCTGGGGTGCCATATCATGGCTGACAATACGCTCTGACCACAACCTCTTAAGCTGGGATATGCGAAGAAAAGTATTTCACTGTGCTGTAATGTATATGTGACAAATAAAGGCTTCTTCTTCTATACCTCTGAGCCTTTTTGAAGTGTATAGTGACCAGGATGCCAAATGGAAAAGACACAATGTGTTTTATGGCAGGGTGGAGCCCCAGCCAGCTGGTTCATCCTAAGAAACTGTGTGTTAATTAAGTTCCTGAGAGTGAGTCAATGGGAACAAAAGGCAAATGTCTCCCATGTAAAACAGGGGGTGCCAGTATGTATATGTGTGGGTGTAGATGTGTGTGTGTGTGGGAAGAAAGAGCACACATTGCAAGATATACTGTAAATGTTGTTTCCTAAACCTATATGATATTTATGATGTCACCGCATTGTTCACCATGAAATATGGATTAAATTAATACCAAACATGCCCTGAATAATATTGCAATTAAACACAGTTTAGATGACCAGTTTTAGTTTACCTGGTATCTCTGAAACACATTCCTGATCATTTTAACCTTAATCAAATTAGTGCCATAATTTATAAATCTACTACACCTCACATATCATACTCTTACCCTGCCTGGGTTGATAGCTGTGGTATTATAGAGAAGCACTGACTAGTGGGAATTGACAGATGACCAAATTGAAGAGACAGTGGGGGGAAATCACATTTCATTTTAGAGAATTATGTGGGACATTTCAGTTAAATACTGGAATAGCGAATGCTTTAAAACTACAAGTTGTTAGCCACAAATGAATTAGATGCATTCAACATAGACATTCAACTGAAATGTCCTAAAAATTCACTAAAATGAAACGTAATTGTATCCACTAGCAAGAATACAATCCAAAACTTATGGCAAAATCAATTGAAAAAGTAGTTGTAAAAGAATTTTACAAAATGTTTGCAAAGGTCCTCTCTGTTCTCAGACCTGGGGCCTGTACCATGAAGGCAGTTGAACAAACCCAAGGTTACGGGATTAGTTTCAAATTTCAAACAAAACCAAACCAATCAAATCAGGCTTTATTGGTACCAATTCAGTTCAATTCAATTTTATTTGTATAGCGCTTTTTACAATAGACATTGTCTCAAAGCAGCTTTACAGAAATATCAACATGGTATACAGATATTAAAGGTGTGAATTTATCCCAACTGAGCAAGCCACTGAGTGGCGACGGTGGCAAGGAAAAACTCCCTAAGATGTTTTAAGAGGAAGAAACCTTGAGAGGAACCCGACTCAGAAGGGAACCCATCCTCATCTGGGTAACAACAGTTAGTGTGAAAAAGTTCATTATGGATTTATCTGAAGTCTGTATGGCCTTAGGAGCAGCCGTAGTCCCAGCAGTCTGGAATTAGAGAAGATTTGAGCTCCATCGAGAGGCAGAAAGGATCTGGATCTCGAGTATCTCCATAAATTCGTGTGGGGCTCAGCGAAAGGAGAGAGGGAGAAAAAAGATTATTATGACTGCGAAGTAGTAGAACAGAATCTAGTCAGGGTAGACTTGAGTAAACAAATACGTTTTAAGCCTAGACTTAAACACTGAGACTGTGTCTGAGTCCCGAACACTAATAGGAAGACTGTTCCATAACTGTGGGGCTCTATAAGAGAAAGCTCTTCCCCCTGCTGTAGCCTTCACTATTCGAGGTACCGTCAAATAGCCTGCATCTTTTGATCTAAGTAGGCGTGGTGGATCATATAAAACCAAAAGATCGCTTAGATATTGTGGCGCGAGACCATTTAGTGCTTTATAGGTTAATAAAAGTATTTTATAGTTAATGCGAGATTTTACTGGGAGCCAATGCAGTATTGATAATATCGGTGTGATGTTGTCGTTTCTTCTGATTCTAGTTAGGACTCTAGCAGCTGCATTCTGGACTAACTGGAGCTTATTTATATTCCTACTGGAACATCCAGACAGTAAGGCATTACAGTAATCTAATCTAGAGGTGACGAATGCATGAACTAGTATTTCCGCATCATGTAGTGACAATATGTTTCTTATTTTAGAAATATTTCTGAGATGAAAGAAAGCTATCCTAGTAATATTATCTACATGAGCATCAAATGATAGGCTGGAGTCAATAATCACTCCAAGGTCTTTAACTGCTGTACATGATGAAACAGAAAGACCATCCAGAGTAACCATGTGATCAGAAAGATTTCTTCTAGCTACACGTGGGCCTAATAAAAGTATTTCTGTTTTATCAGAATTAAGTAGAAGGAAGTTAGTTAACATCCAATGTCTAATGTCCTTTACACAATCCTCAACTTTACTAAGCTTCTGTCTGTCCTCTGGCTTCGCTGAAACATACAACTGTGTATCATCAGCATAACAGTGGAAGCTAATTCCATGTTTACGAATAATTTGACCTAGGGGTAGCATATATAAAGTAAAGAGCAGTGGGCCTAAAACAGAACCCTGTGGAACTCCAAAAGTAACCTCAGTACGCATGGAGAAATCACCATTTACATCTACGAACTGATAACGATCGGTCAGATAAGACCTGAGCCAGGAGAGGACTGTTCCCTTAATACCAACAACATTTTCTAATCTATCAAGTAGAATAGTGTGATCTATAGTATCAAAAGCTGCACTAAGGTCGAATAACACAAGCAGCAAGACACAACCCTGATCGTAGGTCAGTAGAAGGTCATTTACTACTTTAACTAACGCTGTCTCTGTGCTATGATGAGGTCTAAATCCTGACTGATACATTTCATGAATGTTATTCCTATCTAAGTACGAGCATAACTGCTTTGCTACAACCTTTTCTAAAATCTAAGAGATGAAGGGGAGATTTGATATTGGTCTATAGCTGGACAATTGAGACGGGTTAAGATCAGGTTTTTTAATCAAGGGTTTAATAACTGCTAATTTAAGTGATTTAGGTACATAACCAGTGCTTAGGGAAGAATTGATTATATTTAAAAGTGGTTCAATTACTCCTGGACAAATCTGTTTAAACAAACATGTAGGTACGGGATCTAGTATGCAAGTTGATGAATTGGCTGAAGAGATTAATGTAGCTAGTTCAGTCTCTCTAAGCGGAGCAAAACACTCTAAACATTGATCTGATATTGCTACACTGTCATGTAATGGGTTTGTTACAGTACTGTCCGGTTTTAATTTAATGGCCTGTATTTCACGTCTAATATTTTCAACCTTATCAATGAAAAATTTCATGAAATCTTCACTGCTATGTAATGATTGAGTGTTTCTCTCTGTAGTGGTTTTATTCCTAGTTAATTTTGCTACTGTGTTGAAAAGGAATCTAGAATTGTTTTTGTTGTCTCCTATTAAGGTGGAGAAATAGATTTTTCTAGCATCGCCAAGAGATTTCCTATATTTCAGTAGGCTCTCCTTCCATGCTGTTTGAAATATCACCAGTTTGGTTTGACGCCATTTACGTTCTAATTGTCGAGTTGTCTGTTTTAAGGTTCGCGTTTGATCATTATACCAGGGTGCTAATTTTTTTTCTCTAATTATTTTCCTTTTGAGTGGAGCCACTCTATCTAGCGTGTAGCGGAGTGTTGACTCCAAGCTTTCAGTCGCCTGATCGAGTTCTATGGGATCAGACGGTGATCCAAATCTAATTGATGTTTCTGCGAGGTTATTTATGAAGCTCGGTGCAGTAGCTGATGTGTAGGTACGTTTTACGCGGTAGCGAGGCGAGGTGGAAATATTATGATCAATACGTATTATGAACGAGATAAGATAATGGTCTGAGACAACTTCAGACTGCGGAAAAATGATAATATTTTCTATACTTAGTCCGTATGTTAGTATGAGGTCAAGAGCGTGACCACCATTATGAGTAGGCCCGATTACATTCTGATTAATCCCTACTGCATCTAAGATGGACACAACCGCTAATCTTAGAGGGTCTTCCAGGTTATCAAAATGAATATTAAAGTCTCCGACGATTAATGCTTTATCTACAGACACAACCAAGTTTGAGACAAAGTCTGCAAATTCACTAAGAAATTCAGTATATGGCCCTGGGGGTCTGTAAATAATAATTAGAGGAATTGACTTATTTTTTTGTGGCTACATAACTTATACTGGTATAAAGAATTTCAAAAGAATTAAATTTATGCTTAGGTTTTTGAGTGACGACTAGATTTTTACTATGGATGAGACCAACACCTCCTCCTCTACCAGTTGAACGAGGCTGATGTACATAACTGTATCCAGGAGGACTGGCTTCATTTAATGCTATAATGCTACCATAACACTGGTTATCAACTCTCTCTGACAACTCAGGCTTTGATTTTTAAGCTATGGTTAGTCCACGAGCGCGTGCACTTAAAAGCGTAACGTCGGCACGGAACACTGAATGCACCACAATAGCGTTGGAAAAAAGCAGCATACTTCCGGATGAAAAGCAAGAAGTTGTTATGAGGAAATATGTTCTGCAAATATGTTCTGGCATAAGTTAAACCTACACTAACCGCAAAAAGCAACACCGTTACGACTGCCAAAGCTCGGGAACATTGCTGGTGGAACTTTCTTGATTGTGGAAATGCGCAAGTTTTCTTTTATAGTCTCACAATGAGATTAAACAGATTGAAAACTTATAACCCCAACATATTAATGTAATTTCATTTAATATTAATGTCAATTGTTTTCATTAAATATTTCAAACATAAATATCAATTTGTGAAAATATATTCGTACAGGACTAATGCCACCGCATGCAAATATGTATCGCGCTCAAAGAACCGCAAAGCAATACATAGAGTTTGCGGTACAGTAAGAGCGCGGCTTCGGCATGTCAGATTTTTAATGCGCGGTTCAAGAAGTGGACAAAGATACGAGATTCTATCCGTGAAAACTCGACATCTTTCATGCAAGTAAGTATCAGAGAAAGCCAGGGGATTTTGTCTATCACTAAAACCTCTTTCTCTACGAAGTGCTCTTCTTATAATTGGCGCCGAGAAGTTGAATTATTTTCGTCACTTATATCACTTTGCTCACAGCTGATTGGTCCAAGTTGGGTTTGAGTTCTCTTACCCAGAACATAACCTGCCTCAGAGCAGTTGAGTCATGTAGCGCATGTTGAACACCCGTAAATGCCGAGCCATGTTCAGGATACCTAAAACCCAGGGTTGGCACAAACTAAACCATAACTTACTTGCCTAGCCACCTAAATCGCCTTCATGGTACAGTCCATTGGTTTCAAGAACACAACAGATTTGCTGAGAACCGTGGGTGTATTCGGGGCCATACGCACATATATGTCGTATGCTTACTTTTACCCAGGGCTGTTTGCGTATAATGACTTCTGAGGATCAATATTAGTGTATACCTTCAGTACAGGTGCATCTCAAAAAATTAGAATACCATGTAAAAGTAAAATTTTTACCGTAATTTAATTCAAAAAGTGGAACTTTCATATATTCTAGATTCATTACACATAAAGTGAAATATTTCAAGCCTTTTTTTGTTTTAATCTTGATGATTACGGCTTACAGCTCATAGAAATCAAAAATCCATTATCTCAAAAATTAGAATAAAGAATTTATAATACAGAAATGTTGACCTGAGAAGAGCGCTAATCAGCGAATTAACTCAAAACACCTGCAGAGGTTTCCTAAGCCTTTAATCTCACAGTCTTGTTCAGTACACACAACCACAATCACTGGAAAGATGAAAGTTAATTTTGCATTTCATTTGGAAATCAAGGAGCGCGTGGTGGCTTAGTGGTTAGCACGTTCGCCTCACACCTCCAGGGTCAGGTTCGATTCCCACCGTGGCTCTGTGTGTGCGGAGTTTGCATGTTCTCCCCGTGCTGTGACGGTTTCCTCCGGGTACTCTGGTTTCCTCCCCAAGTCCAAAGACATGCATGGTAGGCTGATTGGCATGTAGTATATGAATGGGTGTGTGAATGTGTATGTGAGTGTGTCCTGTGATGGATTGGCACCCTGTCCAGGGTGTACCCCGCCTTGTGCCCGATGCTCCCTGGGATAGACTCCAGGTTTCTCCGTGACCCTGAAGGAAGGATGAGCGTATAGAAGATGGATGGATTTGGAAATCAAGGTCCCAGAGACTGGAAAAAATTACCAGGGATGCATGAAATTACCTAGATGTGTTCTTGATATCAAGGATGCAGACCTGGGTGCACCTAATCCGGTTGAAGTCCCAGAAGTCATTGCAGCAAAACAATAACAGATGACCCATACCTGTAGTTTTAACATCTTTTTATGCATCTAATAAGAATGATTTTGATATATGATTTAGATTGAGATATGTATGAGGTTGCTGAAAAGTATTTTAACTAAACTACGCTAGCTTCCATCCTGAGGTAATGGTAAACTCATCAGCTTACTCCATTAAAACATGCTTAATTAACTTTTGGTGAACAGTAACTCTATTAACCAGCTGAAACATATTACTTAAGGATCACTGAAGAGATGAGGACCCTGTCCCACTACTAGAAATGTGCTGGCACATCTGAATTCTCGCCAAGATGCGTCCTATGTCCTCCTGGACTTCCGAGTTTGTTCTTCAAAGGTAGCCTGGCATGACCAGCCTTCACGAGAACGCAAGTACGTACATTTTGTGTTCTTAGAATTGAGAAACAGCATGTTTGTTGGTGATATCACAAACACACTGTAGAGAGTGAGAGAGAGAGAGAGAGAGCAGGATGAAGATGCCACCAATGCAAAAAGAGGGAAAGAACAAAAATGCTGACATTCTAGATGAAGCTTTTAGATAGACAAGTACAGCCAGCTTTCTTTCTTTCACTACATATGGAGAATCAGTTTTATTTGTCAAGTTGAGCTAAATTACCACTGTGATATCTTTGCATTGCGGAACAAGATTTTGATTAATTGTTTAATAACCATACCTAACATTACACATATAGAGGTGATATCCTATACAAGCACACAAACAACCAAACAAACAAACAAACGTGACCAATGCTCAATGCAGTCAACAGTAGATTTATTTCTATCTTGCACATGATACATTCTTATTGGAGTTCCCTTAAGGGTTAAACTGTAGAACAGGAAGAGTCCAGAATAATGAAGAAATGTATCACTATTTAACTTAGTATTATGTCTGTTATACAAAATATATATCCAAAAATATATGTTCACCTGACCATATGTGCTAGTTGAACATCCCATTCCAGATGTAATCCTCCTTTTACTCTTATAATAACCGCCACTCTTCTGGGAAAGCTTTCCAATAGATTTTGGAATGTGGCTATGGGGATTTGTGCTCATTCAGCTACAAGAGCATTAGTGATGTCAGGCATAAAGCATAAGGACAGAAACAAGCAATCTACATGTCTGCACCCTCAAACCTCTTTATTATAGGTATATAATGTGTGTGAGGTCTAAGCCACAGGGCATCTTCAGAAAGGAACATGCCACTCAAGTTCAAAAGAGCAAACTAATTTACAGCAGTGCAGAGATCAGATTGACAAGTATGAGTTAGGAACTGCACTGGCACCCTTTGCCAAATTATTTATTACACACAGTGACACCTAAAGTATGAAATTGCTATTCCTTCAGGACACACTCTTCACCCATCAGTATCTGGGGTTTGAACTCTTAACCTTTCTATCATTAATGACCTTAACCACTGAGCTAGTCCTGACTTAACTATGCATTTCAGATGAGTGATGTATATCTATAGTGTGAGGGAAAGTTTACACTGATCCATGACTTAACTCTTTTTATTTGCATCATTTATCAGACACCACACGTTCCTCATACACATATCACACATTTGCCTCCTGCAGCTTGTTCAGATTTGCAAATCCTTCCATACTAATTTAAAACGTGTAATGTGATTAGTGAATTTCATCTCAGCTTTATTAAAAGAGCGATGTGTGTAAATTCTGATCTAATATCCTGATGCACCTCAGTGGAGTTTATGAAATAGAGATAATGCTGTGAGGCAAATATTCTCACACATTCGCAACAAAATAAATCTCCTGAAGTTCTGCGTTCGAGCCAATTATAAACTGGAAACACCCAAATAAAATTAAGAATTTACACAATAACATGACAAATCTGTTCCCAGTCCTAGGCTAACTCTCTGCCTTAGTGATTGGTGTAAGTTCAGCATGTGAAGGAATAAGTGTAATGTTTAATGTTTTTAAAACTAATATTTGTGGGATAGCTAAATATTGTAATAAAAAGTCAGAACTATGGACACAATGTCAGTATTTAACATAATACTGTACTTTTTTTTAATTCTCCAAATACATCCTTACAGATCTTTAGAACTGAAGCTTGCAATGTACACTTAAGATATATAGTGGGAGAAATAAGTATTGAATAATGAGGGTATTCACGTGAAATTTTCACCAGACATCAGTATTAACTCAAGAAATCCTGAAATATAAAGAATTCACAACATTAAAGTCCATAAATAAAGTTATGTGTAATAAAGTGGAATGGCACAGGAAATAAGTATTGAAAACACTAAGAAAAAGCAGTTCTCCAAGTGTCATGTATCAAGGAGGGAACTCTGGACTTCATTTCCCAGCAGCCACTGCACCATACTCATCAATGTCACTTGACCACCTGCACCTGATTTACATTTCGGTTAATGAGCACTCTTGTATATATGCCACTGTTTGCACTGCTTTCCTTGTGTCAAGGTATCATCTTTCCATGCTTTTGTCTATGCGACTGTGTTTAGTTTTTGCCACAGTGTTTTGCATGTTTGTTGTAGAGTCCTTTGTATTTTGTTTACTTATTATTAAATGTTTGAAAATCTGTGCTTGCATCCATAATCAACTTTGTAAAGTGACAGAACGTGAGACCTACAATGGATGCAGCGGAATTTTTCAGGGTCCAAGAGTCCCGGTACGGGTGGGAGCCTTTTAACTGGGCTAGTACCATCTCCCACCCTCCCTCCCCTATTATGGGTTTAGTCCAGCAAACAGAGTCAGTGGAGAATGTAAGTCAGCCTCCCTGCTCGTCTGAGGAGGCCACTCAGCCTTTCGGTTCAGCTGAGGATGTCGCTCGTTGCCCTGGTTTGTTGAAGACGTTGCTCCGTGTCCCGACATGCCCAAGTACTCCCCTCTGTTCGCCAACCCCACGCATAATGCAGCTGTGCTTGCCTGCTCCGCTGAGGACCTCGCCCTGCTTATCTGCACCACTGAGGGCATCGCTCGGCTTTACCGCTCCGCTGAAGAGGGCAGTCCACTTTTCTGCCTGGCTGAGGACGACGCTCTGCCTTTCTGCTTGGCTGAGGATGCCACTCAGCCTTTCTGCTCAGCTGAGGACGCCGCTCAGGTGCCCTGCTTTGCTGAAGACGTTGCTCCATGTCCCAACATGCCCAAGTGCTCTCCTCTGTTTGCCAACCCCGTGCATAATGCTGCTGTGCTTGCCTGCTCCGCTGAGGACCTCGCCCTGTTTTCCTGCACTACTGAGGGCATCGCTCAGCTTTACCGCTCCGCTGAGGAGGGCAGTCCACTTTTCTGCCCGGCTGAGGGCGTCGCTCTGCCTTCCTGCTCGGCTGAGGGCGTCGCTCTGCCTTCCTGCTCGGCTGAGGGCGTCGCTCTGCCTTCCTGCTCGGCTGAGGGCGTCGCTCTGCCTTCCTGCTCGGCTGAGGGCGTCGCTCTGCCTTCCTGCTCGGCTGAGGGCGTCGCTCTGCCTTCCTGCTCGGCTGAGGGCGTCGCTCTGCCTTCCTGCTCGGCTGAGGGCGTCGCTCTGCCTTCCTGCTCGGCTGAGGGCGTCGCTCTGCCTTCCTGCTCGGCTGAGGGCGTCGCTCTGCCTTCCTGCTCGGCTGAGGGCGTCGCTCTGCCTTCCTGCTCGGCTGAGGGCGTCGCTCTGCCTTCCTGCTCGGCTGAGGGCGTCGCTCTGCCTTCCTGCTCGGCTGAGGGCGTCGCTCTGCCTTCCTGCTCGGCTGAGGGCGTCGCTCTGCCTTCCTGCTCGGCTGAGGGCGTCGCTCTGCCTTCCTGCTCGGCTGAGGGCGTCGCTCTGCCTTCCTGCTCGGCTGAGGGCGTCGCTCTGCCTTCCTGCTCGGCTGAGGGCGTCGCTCTGCCTTCCTGCTCGGCTGAGGGCGTCGCTCTGCCTTCCTGCTCGGCTGAGGGCGTCGCTCTGCCTTCCTGCTCGGCTGAGGGCGTCGCTCCTCTTGTTTGCTGCGTGCATATATTTTATATTCAGTACAACAGCATGATTGCGAGTGTGATATTGCTTTTATACAGTAATTTTTTAAACAAGAAATTAATGTTGAGTAACTGAGACACAATATGGCCAAACATTTTGTTTATTTTTGCTGTTAACAAAAATAGTTGCCAAAGAGAAAACAGCTAGATATATAGCATTGCATGTTGCCATGCCAACACACAGACTGACTGACAGCCCTTAGTAAGCTTAATAATGGTTCAATGTACAATGTATGTTACTCTTGCTAGACATGGAATTTTATGTAGTGAACACAGAGAAGTGGAGTGATACAAACAGTGAAATCAGTGCTGTTATACTATTAGCACTCTCGGAATAGCACGTGTCCGATCAAAATTGCATGAATGTACCAAAGTATGTGCAATGTGTTCAAAAGAATGAGAAATTGGTTTTATGATGTGCACGAGTGACTAGATGATGTGGAGTATGAACAAGAAGTTTGGAAAATTTCATTTGTGATCTGAGAAATGCACCAAAGCGATTGAGGAAAAACTGTAACAATATGGCTTCCATCCTCATTATTAGCAAACAAAATAGCACTTGATCGAGCACTTCCTATTGTTTTTCAGAATGAATTTCAGTATTAACCCTTCACTGTTATTAGACTCTGAATGTGGTCCTTTATAATTTATGACCATTAAAACAAACTGATTGAAATAAGCTGATATTCAACAACAAAATAATTTTAATTGAGGGCATACTAAGAAAACCTTGTAAAATGACAATAAAAACAACAACAAATAAACCATAACAATAACAGTCTGCCTATCACTCTGTATCGGATAATATTAATATTAATAATAACGATGATAATAATAATAATAATATCTGATTAACTGTTTAAACAGTATGTCTTTCAAATGTGTATAAATTAGATTAGTCTGGCATGCAGGTGCAGTTTTTCACACAGGTTACAGAAGCCTTGTAGAATAGATGGATGGATGGACTGATGGATGATTGTATGGACAGGTGATGGATAGGCAGCTGGATAGATAGACAGACAGACAGACAGAGATAGATAGAGATATAGATAGACAGACAGACAGCTAGAGATAGATAGAGATATAGATAGACAGACAGACAGATAGATATAGATAGACAGACAGATATAGATAGATAGATAGATAGATAGATAGATGGAAATAAAATCTTAATGCGTTTAATGTTTTATAATGTATTTAAGCTATAACATGTTCAATCTTTCAGCTGGATTATTTTATATCACTTGTACTTAAATAATAATAATGATAATAGAAGGAGAAGAAGAAGAAATAATGTGTTTTTCCCTACAAAGCGCATGCAGTGCTGTGGTTAAAGGGGCAGTAAGTGAAACTCGGCGCGCTGTGGAGGAGGGGGAAAGTGTGTGTGTGTGTGTGTGTGTGTGTGTGTGTGTGTGTGTGTGTGTGTGTGTATGTGAGAGAGAGAGAGAGAGAGACAGAGAGACAGAGAGAGAAAAGATTAGTTTAGATGCGTTCGGTAAAGTAAGATGATGTTGCTTAGCTGTGAGTTGAGGCTGAAACAGGAAGGTTGACCGAGCCACGAGTATGGAGCCAGGAGTATGAACCCAGCAGCACGAGCCCCGGGGTGTCGCTCTGTCTCAGCACCAGGTTGGAGCGCGCGCAAAGCCACCGCATGTTGCGCGTGCCTGTACCACTGATGAAGTGGTCGTGGTCGCGGTCGCGGTCGCCGGACGGATCGAGTGTCCAGTAGCTGCCTTTTCCCGGGTCGTCGTAGCGGCGCGGCACTTTGATGAAGCTCCGGTTTAGGCTCAGGTGGTGGCGGATTGAGTTCTGCCAGCCGCGCCGGTTCCGGTGACGGTTGTACGGGAAGTTTTCTGTGATAAAGTCATAAATGCCGCTGAGCGTGAGGCGGCGCTGAGGACTCTGCTGGATCGCCATCATGATGAACGCATTGAAGCTGAACGGACAGTTCTCCTCCTTCACTGCTCCTTCACTCCCTCCGACCGCTGATGCAGAAGGAGGAGGAGGACATGTGGAAAACTTCATCTCCTCCATACATTTATATTAACGAAATGTGAAATCAGAGCTCTGCGTCTCTCCGGATGATGGACACACTCCGAAGCTGGACTTAACACTTCTGAACCAATAAAACCTCATCAACCCCGACACAATCATTCTGACCCGGCCCGCTTCATGCCCCTCCCCATGTGCCCCAAGACACAGGACATTTTAATATATATTTAACCCCGGATTCATCACCCTCAGTCCATTCACACCGGGTTTCACTATAAACCTTCTGTGCCTTCAAGTCCTCCTAGAAGTTCGTATTTACGAGTTGGGAAGTAATGATTATGACGTCAGGTGCATTCAAGTCACTTGGTGGCAGTGTACTTTATCTTAATTTAGGGGAGAGCGGGGTACAACCTAACCCTTTTTTTTCTTTCTCAAATTTGTGCAAAAGTACTTAGGGTTCAAGACGTTGTGTAACATGTGCGGTACACTGTAACATGACCATATGACAGCTTAAAATCCCCCTCTAACAATTTAATCTGATTTAATTAAATCCACACAGTGCCCTCCACTAATATTGGCACCTTTGGTAAATATGAGCAAAGAAAGCTGTGAAAAATAGTTTTTATTGATTAACGTTTTGATCTTTTGTTAAAACAATTCACAAAAATACTCTACTCTTGTGGATATCAAACAATTGCAAACAAAACACAGGTTTATCAAAAAAAAAAAAAAAAAACAACTTTGTTAAATATAGGTGTGCAACAATTATTGTCACCCTTTTAGTCAATACTTTGTGCTACCTCCTTTTGCCAAGATAACAGCTCTGAGTCTTCTCTTATAATGCCTGATGAGGTTGGAGAATACATGGCAAGGGATCTGAGGCCATTTCTCTATACAGAACCTATCCAGATCCTTCAAATTTCGAGGTCCACGCTGGTGGTCTCTCCTCTTCAGTTCACCTCACAGGTTTTCTATCAGTACGTTTACATGGACAACAATAATCCGATATTAACCCGATTAAGACGATACTCTGATTAAGAAACTACCATGTAAACAGTGATTATTGATTACGTTAATCCGACTAAAGTCATACTCGAAGTAAACACAAATCGAATTAAGACGTGGAGTATTCCTGTTTAAATCGCACACCTTAAACACACTATTAACGTCATGTGGGAGTTTTTGCCACATTTTGCGACAGGACACGCACACACGGCAGTGCTCAACCTTTTGACGGCAAACAAGAGATCACGGTTGCGTCCGAAACTGTACTTACATACTATATAGTAGGACAAATACATGTACATCAGCTACTATATAGTAGGTAAGTACACGGTTTGGGATGCAGCCCATGACTTCAAGCAGTCATCTATTAGCACGCGCAGCATGACAAATAATTAACTGCACTTGAAGCTTGAAATGAAAAATGAAACACCCAAAACTGTATACGGTACCATAACGAAGACCAACTGTATGCTGATACGTGAAATTCTGGAGGGACGTCGGACGGCGTGGCGTGAGGATGTGATGACGTGTGCTGTTAATCGATCTATGTTCTATAACATGTAAAACGGGAAAATGAAAGGAATATCCTAAAAGCGACTCTTATAAACACCTTAATCATATTATTATCTTATTTAGAATAAGCTCAATAATTAGATTACTGCTGTCCATGTAAACGTAGTCAGTGGGTTTCAAGTCAGGGGACTGGGATGGCCATGACAGGACCTTGATTTTGTGGTCAGTAAACCATTTTTGTGTTGATTTTGATGTATGTTTTGGATCAATATCTGTTGATATTTGATAGAGTCCATGATGCCATGTATCCTAACAAATTGTCCAGGTCCTCTGGCAGAAAAACATCCCCAAAACATTAGAGAGCCACCGTCATATTTAACCGTGGGCATGAGGTACTTTTCCATATGACTACCTCTCTGTGTGCGCAAAAAATAAACACCTCTGGTGTTTATTACCAAAAAGCTGTATTTTGGTTTCATCACCATAGAACCCAATCCCATTTGAAGTTCCAGTAGTGTCAGGAAAACTGAAGATGCTTGAGTTTGTTTTTGGATGAGAGTAGAGGCTTTTTTCATGAAACCCTTCCAAACAACTTGTGGTGATGTAGGTGACTTCAGATTGTAGTTTTGGAGACTTTCTGACCCCAAGATGCAACTACTAATAAAATGTAAAATATCATTTTAATTGTTGCACACCTATATTTAACAATTATATATATATATTTTGATAAACCTCTGTTCTGCAGACAGAAACACCTTGCTGAGGAAGGCTAGATGAGACACTCCAAACTGGGAAGTATACAGTAACTCAAATAACCACTCAACAGCCACAGCGAGCAGAAAAGCATCTCAGAACCAACAACATGCCGAACTTTGAGGGACATGGACTATGACAGCAGAGGACCACATCGCGTTTCACGCCTGTCAGACAAGAACAGAAATCTGAGGCTACTGTCGCTCTACAACAGAGAGCTAAATTTAACCTACAAAGCTGTTAAATGTTTAAGAAATGCTAACATTCAATAAATGAATCTTGACTTTATATTTGACTTTTGTTCCAAGATGGACTTCATAGAATATATTGATAAACTGTAATCAATATGTGTAACTAACATTTAGATTTTATCCATTTGGATATGTTAATAAAGTACAATCAATATGTATAACCAACATTTACAATTATTACTTGGAAGCATAATCTAATAATCATGTATAATCAAGCATAATCTATATGTATAAACAATATTTGTTAACAAGCATAATCTATATGTATAATCAATATTAGAGGCATAATCTAAAACCATAGAACACTTTTTTATCAAGTTATATCCTAAGTGTGTTCTGAGCTAGAAGACTTCTATGTTTACTGTTTTTCTGTATCTCTGTACTTCCTGTCTAAAGCAGCTCTATGGCAATAAATTAGCAATTAGACATTCACCAGAACATTGTTTCCAATCAAAGCCCTTTAAGCTTGCAAACCAGTGTCAAAATAACAGATAAGACTTCCAGGATGAAGTGTACCAGGCTGGGACTAGAGCCAGAAAATAATTAAGGTATAAGGGTGAATTTTGGGGCAGAGTAAAAACCCTGTCCTGATAAAACATTTCAGAAAATTCAACGCAAGGCGCATGCACTGCAGAAAATGAACGTCTCAATAAAACCTTTAAGAAAATCCAACTGACAGCGCATGCATCACAAACATAAGATATCATATAGACATGAATAATTAATTAAGGTGATGGAGATTTGTTTGTTTTTAGAAAGAAGAGATGAATACCCTGCCTAGGGATAAATTTACTGCTTCAGAAAAGTATAAAAAGACATGTTTGTGTATGTATAATTCAGACTTTCTGCAGACTGTCTCACTTTATTGTTTCAATAAAGTTTGATTACTTTTTGACATCTACTAACCCTCTGTCTCTGAAGTTTTTTGTTAGGCTGGAAAGATTGTTTTCCACAACACCTCATAAGAGATGATCAACTGATGATAAATTGAAATGACAGACATGCTCATTTGTTGAGTTTACCCTTTGGAGTTAGCTCGTCACTGTGCCCACAGGACAAAACAAACATATCTGTCACACCTTATAACACATTGGCTATTTGTGTTGAAAATCTGACCGCACACCATGTATATGTGATATGATAACACCCTCTGTTGTGTTTGATGTGTATTTTTAGCATGTAGCTGCAGCCTTGCAGATCATCTCAGCTTGGGTGCATGTTTGAGGGAGTATACTGTAAGATAGTTGAAATTTGAACACAAAAATCGCACAAAAAGATATGCAATGTTTCTATTGAAAGGTTTGTTGAGCAGATTGTAATTCCATATCATTTTACATTTAGTTATACTCCTTCATACCAGGGTTTTGGTTGTTGTTGGTTAGTTAGCCAGCTGACAGAACATTAGGTGAAGTACCATATGCTTTTTTTAAAGTCATTTAGTCATTGAGCTGTTTAGTCAGTGTATTTACCTGTGTCTGGTTCTCCCCTATATGTTTTTTATTTACAATGCTGTCCAGAATTATGATCACTCTTCCAATAAAAGAACAAAAATCACTGCATAAAAAGAACATGCATTAATATGCATTATTTTCACTGTTATGAAAACATTATCTTCGAGTATCTAATGATGGGTCATTAAATTTAGAATCTGAAATAACTTTAGTGTGTTTTAATTGGATTTGTCAATGTCAATATCAGTTTATTTATAGAGTGCAATTAAAAAACAACAGTTGACGAATGTGCTGTACAATGATTACAAAAGAAAAACAAATAATAAACCATAGACAAAATAACAAACTACAAGGAATAACACTTTAAACTCAATTCTATAATGAACTGGCAACCAGTGCAGAGAAACTAAAACAGGAGTGATATGTTGACATTTCCGAACACCAGTCAAGACGCCTGCAAGCAGCATTCTGAACCGGGCAAGAGATGACTGGCTAATACCCATATAAAGACCCATTTAAAGAGTTTTTAAAAGAAAGAAATGATTTCACTTTGGCCAAAAAAAAAAGATTGGGACAAACTATACAATTTGAGTAGAAACCAACAAATAAAACACACACAAGGATTTCATGAAATATAAACAAAATACAGTGCAGTGTGCAAGAGGCATTAAAACATCCGTTTTAGACAATAAAAGCATCACGATGTGTGGTTTATTAGTGTCTTGAGTGTGTGTAGTGAGGAATACAGCTTCTCTCCTGGACACTGTGTGTCTGCAACGTCTCTGTGTCCCAAAATCACGAAGTTGGGCTGTAAATATCCCTTGGCCAGTCCATGCTGGATCAAAGCACACAGGGATGACAGAGCCTGCAAGCTCGGCGACTCATCTGACAGGAGGAAAATCACACCAATACATCAACTGAATGCTAAAACAAGATTTAACATGAGAGAGGAATGTGTCATTGTGCCAGGTTTGTGCGCTCACCATTAAAGTTGCCCATAAAAGCAACACCAACAGAGGTATGGTTATGTGTTTTTGCATGTGCTCCTACGATGCCCCAGCCACGGCCTTCATACACCACACCAGCCTGGTCCACCAAAAAGCTAAACATGCAAAATGAACAGTTTTCTTCGAATCCCAGCATTCAGTTGTAATGATCGCAGCATTTTAGAACAACCGAGACACACACTGTGCTCCACAGATTATTTACAGACAAGAGAAACAAGAACAAATAAAATTACACATTGCAGGAAGGTTAACCATAGCAATATTCACTAACTTGTAGCCGATGTCTGTGAAGCTGCGCTCGTGGATGTGTGCTTGCTGAATGTGTATTAGCTGAGCGACGCTCTGCGTAGGACTCCAGCAACTCCACAGTGCCGTGTGATGGATAATAAGCTTATCAGCAGGTTCGTGTAATCTTTCTCTCGTCTGAACATCCACTGCCTTCCACGCACTGCGGGGGATCACCGTCAGTTGTTGACCTGGAGGTTAATTGGCAACAGGTCAGTAACATGATTGTGTATAAAAAAAGAGTATCCTAGAGAGACAGTCTTTCAGAAGTAAAGATGGGCAGAGGTTCACTAATCTGCAAAAAACTGAGTCTACAATTTGTGGAACAATTTCAGAATAATGTTCCTCAACTTAAAATTGTGAAGACTATGAATATCTCATCATCTACAGTACATAATATCATCAAAAGATTCCGAGAATCTGTAGAAATCTCTGTGGGCAAGGGACAAGGGTGAAAATTAATATTGCATGCCCGTGATTTTCGGGCCCTCAGGCGGCGCTGCATTAAAAACAGGCATGATTCTGTAATGGAAATCACTGCATGGGCTCAGAAACACCTCCAGAACTCACTGTCTGTGAACACAGTTCGCCATACCATCCACAAATGCTGGTTAAAGCTCTATCATGCAAAGAAGAAGCCATATGTGAACATGATCCAGAAACACCACCGTCTTCTCTGGGCCAAAGCTCATTTAAAATGGACTGAGGCAAAGTGGAAAATCCAAATTTGAGATTCGTTTTGGAAATCATGGACTCCACGTCCTCTAAACTAAAGAGGACTAAAGAGGAGAGGGACCATCCGGTTTTTATCAGCGCTCAGTTCAAAAACCTGCATCTCTGATGGTATGGGGGTGCATTAGTGCCTATGGAATAGCAGCTTGCACATCTGGAATGGCACTATCAATGCTGAAAGGTATATACAGGTTTTAGAGCTTCATCCAGATTTCATCCCATCTTTACCTCTATAAGATACTCTTTTTATACCCAATCATATTACTGACCTGTTACCAATTAACCTACTTAGTTGCAAAATGTTCCTCTAGCTGTTTCTTTTTAGTAACACTTAATTTTCTAGCTTCTTGTTTCCCCGTCCCAACTTTTTTGAGACATGTTGCGGACATCAAATTCAAAATTACCTTATTTTTTCCTTAAAATGGTACAGTTCCTCAGTTTAAACATTTGATGTTTTCTATGTTCTATGAATAACATGGGTTTATGAGATTTGCAAATCATTGCATTCTGTTTTTAACTACATTTTACACAGTGTCCCAATCTTTTTGGAACTGGGGTTGTACCAGGACGTATGTACTGCAGAGATGTAGCTTGGTGGGAACCCGGGCAGTGGGAACTAAAGGCGGAGGATACCGATATTTGACTGTGCATTGATTAAGTCAAGTCAAGTTAATTCAAGTGGGTTGTCAAGCGACGTTGACAAGACACGATTCCAGCGGTGTGTTGTGTGTCTACCAGCACCACAAAGCGATATGGCTCTGATCCTTCATTGCATCACAGGCATACAAAATAATAATAATAATAATAATAATAATAATAATGATAATAATAATAATAATAATTTTAAAAAGTCAGGAACATGATTTCGACAACTGGAAACCGTGTTTTTGTCCACGAAAAGCTCGCTGTTTTCCGTTCGTCAGCACACATATCACTTTAACTTTCATCCGCACAAACTCGTTATGTACTGAAGACGCTGGTAAACAGTGTTATTACCTATGTTTGATGCTGTTGCAGTGTTGTTTAGTTGCTGTTACAGACAGTTGCAGCAGCTCCACTAAGATTACCGTGGGCTAAATTTCAAACAACACCCTGCTGTCTATATAAGTGCACTATATAGGGTGCGAAATAATGGCTTCCACGACTACCTAGGATGTACGTCTAATGTGTAGTGTTTTTGAGACGAGGCCGATCACTACCGGATCAGCCGCGCACGATGTAAACGACGCATGCGCGCAATTTTCACGCAAGCGCAGTAAGAGAGACAGTGACGTCACTTGAACAGTGGCGCGACCTGTGTTCTGTTTCAAAACAGTCCTGTGTGACAGTGAATTTAAAACAAAACAGATTTTACGTGCACAAAAATGTTAAAGCGGTTTTGTATTATAAGTGTATAATAAAATATCACTTTGTTGTCAGTATAAGTGTAATATACCCCTTGACTACGTATATATATATATATATATATATATATATATATATATATATATATATATATATATATATATATATATATATAATGTGTTCTTTGTAACGTGATTAATAACTAATTATTTACTAGTAACGTTCAGAATGACCCAGCACACACCCTATGAACGATAAATAAAGAACTTTCGATAGCAAGCAGCTAAACCGGTGGCTCTTGTTGTCATGGTAACCATTGGCAATAGCAACAAACATGGCGTCCCTGCTGCCCGAGTTACTGTTTGAGACCAGTGGTCAGGCCCCTGCTCCTTCTAAAGATTTCTTTCAGCTCGATGTAACAAAAACACAGGTATGATCATTTACATGAGTAGCAATTTTATAATCTGTTTATAACAAGTTGTGTACAGAAATAGGTAAAGGAAGAGGTGGTAAAAGTCCAGTATAGCATAAAAGTTTCCACTGAAACGCAACATACTTCATAAGTGTTCGTCTTTCTCGTGTGTGTGTGTGTGTGTGTGTGTGTGTGTGTGTGTGTGTGTGTGTGTGTGTGTGTGTGTGTGTGTGAAGGTAATATGGAGGTGGTGGAAGATTTCTCTGCATGTTAAGTTGCAAAGCACGTTGCCCGGAGAAATGAAACAGAGTCATAAGGAGTTTCTAAATGATGAGAGGCTACAGAGTAAGATTCTGAAAAACAGACAGACATCCATTTTCTATACGATTTATCCTGCTGGGTCACGGAAAACCAGAAGCATCAGGCACAAGGAGGGATACACCCTGGAGGGGGTGCCAATCCATCACAGGACACACTCACATACATATTCACACACACACACACACACTTTCACACTTTGGACATGTCAATCAGCCTATCGTGCATGTCTTTGGACTGGGGGAGGAAACCGGAGTACCCGGAGCACGGAGAACACGGAAACGCCACACACACAGGACCGCGGCGGGAATCGAACCCCTAACGTGCTAACCACTAAGCCAGACAGACATATAAATAGATAAATAGATAGACAGATGGATAGATCTATCAGATACTTTATTGATGCTTTAAGGGAACTTACAGATATCTAGCATTATTATATACCAGAACAGTTGATATATCATAAAAATACATTTAAAATAGGCTAATTAATCAAGTATTATGAGTTATAAAAAAAACCCAGCAATAACAATGTATACATGCCCACTGTACAAATAATTAACTGTATATAAAACGGCAGATAATAATGTAGGCCTAATACCTCAAATATTAATTTCTTTAATCCTGTAATTTTGTTCCATTATACTATATTATATTTTTATATTTTGTTCTATTATATTTTATCTTGTACTACTACTAATAGTACTACTACTACTACTAATAATAATAATAATTATTATTCTTATTATAAATGTTTCAGGAAGTTTGATTATACATTGTCAGTAAAATGGTATTCACATATAATTTACAGGGTTCAAATCTTTGTTACTGGGATGGGACCCTCAAGGGTACGTCTTTTGTACCTTTGGTTTACCTGGTGCATGTAGAGCAGGAGTGTCCAATCTTATCCACAAAGGGCCGGTGTGGGTGCAGGTTTTCATTCCAATCAAGCAGGAGCCACTCCTAATTCCACCTGTCTAATCAGTTGAGCTTGGTTTTCAATAGACTCAGATGTGGCTTCTGCTTGGTTGGAATGAAAACCCGCACCCACACCGGCCCTATCCGGATAAGATTAGATTATACACCCCTGATGTAGATGAAACATCTTTATCAACCATTGTAAAACCTTTAGAAATCATGATATCTCTTTGATGTCACGTTTACATTTTGAGGAGCAAAAATGTACCTTTATGGTATACAGTGTGCATGTGTGTGTGTGTGCGCACATTTAGAACAAGTTGGTATGGTGCTTGGGTCACAGCTCCTGGAGTACACACTTGGCCTCTGTGAAGGGAGGTTTGATTATCTGGAGCGTTTGCCTGATAAGCTGCTGCTGCGTTTTCTTTCCTATATGAGCTACCAGGATATCTACCACCTCAGACAGACCTCACGCCGTTTCAGGAAGGTCAGAGCACCCAAACAATAGGGTTCTACTTAGTGTTCCTGGGGAAACGTTGGCTATTGTTTCATGCAAAATATTAGGGTTCATCTTAGTGATCTTAATAGAACATTAAGGGCCTGTACCAAACATTATAATTTATGTCTAGAAAGTGTTAGATTTCAAGGCTTCATCCCAAACTCAAAAATTCATGTTTATTTTTCCCCAACAGGCATGCCAGCTAAATTTATGTCTTCTTAGTGGTTTACTGGAACATTAACTATTTTAAGGTTACATCCCAAATGTTAGAACCAAAAGTTTTAAATCTTTATCCCAAACTGCAGAATTCATGTCTAGCTTATATCCATCCTAAATGCCCCTACACATCCAAAGTTGCCTTATTATTAGCTTAAGACAAGGACATGAGTGGCAGTAAATTTTGTCTGTGTGTGTCCAGCTGTGTGACTCTAATGAATTCTGGGAGCAGGAAGTGCGGCGTTGCGGTGATGATATCACACCCGAAATAGAGATGCTGGCCAAGAAGTTTGGCTGGAGGAGGATCTACATCACTTTCTATCATAGTAAAGCCCAACTTGGGAGCGAGAAAGACATACCCATGGGCATGGGTGAAGATGAGGGCAAAGATGAACCACATGAATCCCTTTAAACATGGCTCCTAGAAGCATTATGTAAATCTCTGTGATAATTGCTTGTATTTTCTCATTTGTAAGTCGCTTTGGATAAAAGCGTCTGCTAAATGAATAAATGTAAATGTAAATTTATTGTTCTTATGTTTGCAGTGTTATCATTAATAAACTTTCCTGACACGCTTGTTCCCCAACTGTGTGTTTGTCAGATGTGGAACATGTATAATGTAATTAGAGATGATTGATTGTAATGCTCTAATAGTTTTTCTAAGTTGCTTCCATACATTTCAGAAAACAGTGTCTCAGCTCCCAAGCATTCTAGCATATTTCTCAAAACTAGGGATGTCACAAGAACCGATACTTTCTTAAAACGTGATGGTACTTGTAATTCTGGAGTAACGTTGGAACCGGTCGTAATTAAGGTACCGTAGTTGCAATTCTTACGGACCTGATGTAGGCAGCAAATACACACAAGTGTTTTAGTGGGTCCACAAGTGGTGAAGAAGAAGAACAACAACTACAAACACACGGGAAAAACTACAGAAGTTTAGCTCCACCGCGACTCGCTGAGAGGAAAAGTGGTATGGACTATGGAAATACTTCGCATTCGTGGTAGATGATAACAAACATATAATTGATGCTCTGAAGCCGGTGTGCAACTGTTGCTATCGTTCATTTCAAACAAAGCGAGGAAACACCTGGAATTTGGCGAAGCACCTGAAAGACGGTCCCAATATTATGTTTGTTTGAGGCAGCTGCCATTGTGGCCGTGAAACCAGCTAACGTTATGATCCATGTAATGTTAGTGATAGCCTGTTATGTGTTAACGACGCTAATGCATTGCAATGTTATAAACTAGCTCCTAATGGGCCACCATCCATCGCCATTCAGCCTGTGTCCTGTCAGCAAAATGTAGACTAATGTCACTAATAATTATTGAAATGTTCAAGCTTTTAATAAATCTTTTTGGCCTGCCATCGTCTCAGTGAATTTAAACTAATGCTTGCATTCAGAGCATTTGGGGTGGGTGTGTGTGTGCACGCACGTGTGTTTAGGAGTGCTGCACCTCCACTGTAGCCTCCACTCATTGTCAGAGTGTTTGATAACTAAAATCTCTCTCTCTTTGCCAGTATCAGCCAGAGGAGGATGTCCTCCAGGAGAGTTTTTAATCATTTTTTTTAAATGTTATTTTTTATACCATTTTTAGATTATTTTTATCTACTTTGGTATCGAGTTTTGTGTACTTTTGGTGGTATCGGTACTGACTACTAGATTTTTGCTATCGTGACATATATATATGCACACATTATACAATATTATACATAAAACACTAAAGTCTAATAAAAGTTATTCATGTAGTTTGGGCACCAGGATTATCAATCCAATAGTTTATGAACCTAGAGTTTAATGCCATTTAACTACAGAGCCTTGTAATTGTATAATCTGTTATGGCCCCTTGTGTTTACTTTTCCCATCAGAGAACTGACTATACTGTTTTATGCAAGATATCAATTTACAAAACGATGACAAGTTATACTAATAATAATGACATACATTTGGGTTTTTATTGTTATTTACCAACTTAAAAGCGCTCATTAGTGAGGCAAACTCTATTAAAAACAGATTAATGTGGGTGCGACTTCACTTCCTGCTAGCTAGCTGAAAAACTGCTGACGTAACTGCTGCAGTGCTATCAATTCTGTGTCGTTGATTGCCTAGCAACTGATTTTATATTTTCTAATTTAATTACGATTCTGTTTCACATAGAAAATGCTGTTAACTAACACATACACTGTTAAACTCCACAGACAGAGAGAGAGAGAGAGAGAGAGAGAGAGAGAGAGAGAGAGAGACGTTCACACACTCAATATATGCACTACCTGTGGAGAAATTGAAATAAAATCCGGTGTTCAGCCTGTCTTACCTGTAATATATCCAGCTGCTCCTGTCATGTCTCGCCCTGTGTGTGTATGTGTGTGTGTGCAAACATGAAAAAGGAGAACATTTAGAAATGTCAACACAGCGCAGGTGTTAAGGGCGGACACGTTTCAGCATTTCCTCGTGGAATTTCCGAGTGGGAGAGGCAGCAACATTTTACGCAAATAGAGAGAGAGAGAAAGAGAGAGAGAGCGAGAGAGAGAGAGAGAGATAGATTACAACAGTTTTGCACACAGACTGGAACTTCAGACTTTGGCGCAGGAAGGAACTGCCACTCTGAGGACATGTAGTGTGTTGAACAGAGGTGTAATTTACACTGGGGATACAGGAAGCATGTCCCCCATCGCTTTATATCATGTATAACAGTTGACGCTCCATATAAGTGAATTTAAAAAAATAGGTTCAGGCAAACTCTTCTGTAAACTATTAAAGCTAGTGTCGTATAGCTACAAGGACTGCAGCCATCTTTATCTGTAACTGCAGCTCTGCACTGCTAACATATTATTATTATTATTATTATTATTATTATTATTATTATTATTATTATCAGTATCCATCCATTTCCTGTACCACTTATCCGACACAGTGGACTTGGGGCACAGAGTGGGGGACACGTTAGGTGGGGTGCCAATCCCATCACAGGGCAAAATCACACACTAAGGACAATTTGCAAACACCAATCACCCAGCAACGCATGTTTTAGGACTAAGGGCGGAAACCAGAGTACCTGGAGGAAACCCCCAAAGCATGGTGAGAACATGCAAGCTCCACGCACACAGGGCAGAGGCAGGAATCGAACCCCCAACCCCGGAGGTGTGAGGCAAACGTGCTAACCAATAAGCCTCCGTGCCCCCTTCCCATAATAATAATAATAATAATAATAATAATAATAATAATATGATGATGATGATGAACATAAATACGCTAAACAAACGTTTTTGAGTTTGTATGCACTCGAGTCTTCAGGACAGAGTTTACAGTAACATGACAAGCTGTGGTTTTTGTCTCATTAACATAGAGGAAAAAACAGCAGGCTGTTGAGGGAATGGTTGTATTTAGCTCCAGCAGCGTAACTGAAAACAGGAACCGAGTCCTGTGCTGGGAAACTTGCTGATTTTACAAAGCGCCGACACATCTCCCATAAATGTTAAACAAACAGCAACCCCTAACAGTAAACTTCACCATATTAACTATTACTTCTTCACTTTTGTTCTATAAAAACACATAGAAACACAAGTCCCTGTGCATGAGTTGCTATAAGAATGATAAGTCAGTCAACACATTCTGATATGAGAATTTAACTGCACTGTGGTATAATTGTTGTACTCAACACATTCTTTGTTAAAAGAAAATATCATTTGACGATCATTTGGATATCCTGCTTAAAACTCCAGTGCTACCATTGTAAAACACCTTCCTGTGTCCCTGCTCATATAAATTTGTGTCAATGTTTAGCCTTAGAGCTCAAGTTTAACTACCACACTTTACAGCTAAATGTGTGTACACCTGATCACACCCATATGTGGTTCTCCCCAAAATAATAATAATAATAATAATAATAATAATAATAATAATGATGATGATCAGCCTCCCTTGCCATGTATTCTCCAACCTCATCAGGCATTATAGAAGACAGAGCTGTTATCTTGGAAAAGGGAGGTAGCACAAAGTATTGACTAAGAGGGTGCCAATAATTGTTGCATATAGTTAAACATTTTTTTGATAAACCGGTTTTGTTTGCAATTGTTTGAAATCCACAAGAGTAGAGTATTTTTGTGAATTTTTTTAACAAAAGATCAAAAGGTTCAACAATAAAGACAATTTTTCACAGCCTTCTTTGCTCATATTTACCAAGGGTGCCAATATTAGTGGAGGGCACTGTAGATGCACATTACATATATTCCAGCCAATTTTCTGCTCATGCGTGGTGTGAGGGATCAACATTACCCTAACAATAATGAGGGTGTCTCCGGGGTATTTCTTGTTGAAAAAACACCAGCAGGTGTTGTTTCCATAATGAAAGAAGGAAATTATGCTGCTACTTCTAAATAAATAAATAAATAAACTAAACAAAAAAACAGCCCGACACTGACAATATCTAACCTTAACATAAACAGATTAAATATAAACACAGTCCTCTCCGAAAGTAACAGCAAGACCAGTAATTTTGTTTTTGCTATACACCGGACAATTTGGGTTTGAGATCAAAAGAAGAATGAGAAGATAAACCAGAATTTCAGCTTTCATTTCTGATATTTACAACTAGATCTATTAAAAATTAAAACACCTTAGAACATGACACCTTTTGTTTGAAGCCACCCATTTTTCTAGTGATTAAAAACAAAACAAAACAAAACAAAACTTTGGAACATGTGACTGACGGGTGTTTCTTGTTTCCTGTTATATTGAGTGTTTAAACAATAAACAGCTCTGAACATCTACATCTGGTTTTAATCTTCAGGTTCACCTGTGAAAATTTGTGCATTTGTTGTTCAAAAGGATAAAACAACATGATCAGAAAGTTGTCACTGAGAGAAAAACCAAGACATTTTTAAGCTGAGGCGAGGGAAAACCACTAGCTCTGGGCATAGCAAATACAAGAAGTTGGAATTTGGAATGAAAGAAACCACTGGTGTACTAACAACCAGACATGAACAGGTTGACCAAGGAAACAATAGCAGCTGATGACAATCACTGAGAGAGCTGTGAAGAAAAACCTCCAAAACGACAGTTAGTGACATCACCAACACAATCCACCAATCAAAGAAGAGTTTGATTGGAATTCCCAAAGAAATACAGAGATGAGCCACAAAAGTGTGGAGAAAGAAAGAATCTGCTCATGATCCAAAACATACAAGCTCATCAGTCAAGCATGGTGGAGGTAGTATAATGGCTTGGGCTTGGATGACAGCTTCTGGAAAAGGCTTACTAATCTTTATTGATGATGTAACTCATGATGGTGGCAGCAGAATGAATTTCCGATTGACAAAGAAATACATCCAATCTAAATGGAATGAACTACATCATTCAGCGAGTCAACGACCCAAAACACACTGCCAAGACAACAAAGGACTTCATCGGGGTAAATTTGGATCTCCTCCTGAAGAGGAGAATGAAGGAAGAAGCGCCACAAAACAAACAACTGAAAGAGGCTGCAGAAAAAGCCTGGAAAAAAACATAAAAGAAGAATGCAACAGTTTGATGACGCCAGTCGGTCAACGGCTTGATGCAGTTATTGCAAACAAAATATTAAGTGTTATTTACTTTAAGACTATCTATTCCAATACTTTTACTCTCCTAAAAATTGGGTGGTCTTCCACCAGCAGTGCCATGTTCTAGGTTGTTTAACACATCTAGATGTAAATATCAGGAAATTAAAGCTGAAATTCTGGTTTACCGTCTCATATTCATCTTTTGATCTTGAACATAAATGCCTTCAATGTGTAGTGAAAACAGTTTTTTCCCCCCAGTGAGGACTGTACATAAACTAAATGTTCTTAAAATCCAAACTTATTTTATTGTATCTCTTTGGGACATGCTTATTTCACATAAAACTCAAAAATCATAAAATCTTTAAAAAATATTTAATAAGAAAACTAAGAATCCATTATTACACACACACACACACACAAATCAGACCTCTGAACACATCTGAGCTCATTAGCCTTAGAGACGAATTAAGCGAGTGAGTCGCTCCACCTCTCCTTCACTCTGTCCACCTGTGTCCACAGTGTGGAGCCGTACACACGTAGTACAGCCTCATTGCATCCTACAACACACAAAACACATAATAGCTCAAATTAAACGCTAGGCATTTTGGAACGTATGAGTACAAGTGCAGTATGACACTGAGCTGTTCGACCAATATGTCACTCTACACATCCCATCTGCGTTGTGTAATGGCTGTATGACTGTACACACGGTGTTGTTATTCCTTATGTAATTGCGTATTTTGTCATTTTGTACCTCAGCCTTCATGCTGTGTGACTGGAAGAACACCGCCTCCTTGTGGCCACATCTGGAAACGAGAAAACACTTACAATACAAGGCTTAGTAGTGCGAGTGTTCACACACTCCACATCGGCACTGATGAGCAGCGCTCCGGGTGTATACAGTGGGGGAAATAACCATTGAACACAACAACATATTTTTCAGTAAATATATTTCCAATGAGGCCATTCACATGAAATTTTCACCAGACATCAGTATTAACTCAAGAAATCCGCAAATAAAGAATTCACAACATTAAAGTCCATAAATGAAGTTATGTGTAATAAAGTGGAATGACACAGGAAAAAGTATTGAACACGCTAAGAAAAAAGCAGCTCTCCAAGGCATGGTAAGGCAAGGGACCAGCTGAAGTCTACAAGTAATTAAACCTATCTGTGCAGATTAATATCAGCTGGGTTAGTAAACTGATGGTCTAGAAAAAGGCTTTTCGTTACCAAGGTGTCACACAAGAAACATCTCATGATGGGTAAAAGCAAAAAGCTCTCCCAAGACCTTTTGACGTGTTCAGTACTTATTTCCCCGACTGTATATGTATAATTTGCAATGAATGCTATATGTGTACTAATTGTTGTTTTTTTTGTGTGCGCAGCATTCACTTAGGGCATGGATGATCTTCGGTACGAGGCAGCGTTGGGTCTTGAGACACATCAGCAATTATCTGTGTGAGCTCGCTGTAGAAACACAATCAACATGCAGTCAACCTGCACTCCACACCAAGTCACAATAACGAGTTAATTTCTGATATATACAGTTGTGCCCAAAAGTTTGCATACCCCTTGCAGAATCTGCTAAATCTTAATACTGTTAACAAAATAACAGCGATCATAAAAATCCCATGCTGTTGTTTATTTAGTTCTGTCCTGAATAAGCTATTTCACATAACAGATGTTTATATATAGTCCACAAGACAAGATAATAGATGAATTTATAAAAATCACCCTCTTCAAAAGTTTACACACCCTTAGTTCTTAATACTGTGTGCCGTTACCTGGATGATCCACGACTGTTTTTATGTTTTGTGAGAGTTGTTCATGAGTCCCTTGTTTGTCCTGAGCAGTTAAACTGCCCACTGTTCTTCAGAAAAATCCTCCAGGTCCTGCACATTCTTTTATTTTCCAGCATCTTCTGCATATTTGACCATTTTCCAACAGCGGCTATATGAGTTGAGATCCATCTTTCCACACAATTGAGGGACTCGTACACAACTATTACATAAGGTGCAAACATTCACCGATGCTCAAGAAGGCAACACAATACATTAAGAGCCAGGGGGATGTAAACTTTTGAACAGTATGATCGGTGTAAATTGTTAGTATTTTGTTTAAAAATCTTTTTTTCCTCCATTTAGTACTGCTCTTCAGACGCTAAATAAGAGACATGTAACCATCTTATTTAGCATCTGAAGGACAATACTAAATAAACAACAACATGGGATTTTTATGATCGCTCTTATTTTGTTAACAGTATTAAGATTTAGCAGATTCTGCAAGGGGTATGCAAACTTTTGGGCACAACTGTAAATATTGTTATATGATTTCTATTATGCATAAAGTATAGTATATTGATACTAGATATTTTTCTGTAGCAGTAAACTCACATCTGTAAATGTATTCTTTAATCTAAAAAAAATAAAGAATAAAAATTCTGTCTGCCTTTTTTTCTGTGTGTAATCAGAATGATGGGATTGCCTTATCCAATCGCATGCTCCCTAAAATCCAGCCAGCATAGGTGACTGTGATGAGGTTGTGTCTGTACTCACTCAACTTCGTGTGTGATTTTGTTCACGTAGATGCAGCTGTTATCGGCTTCCTGCTGATAATCACAGTTCCTACACTGCGCGCACACACACACACACAATTAGATCTGGAGACGAGTGATTAGTAATCTAGACAGACAGGGTTGTGTTGTGGAGACTCACAGCATAGAGGAGGATGCGGTTCTCTTTGTCCTCTTTTGGATACAGCATGTTGTTACTGTAAACAAACACATACACGACAGTCACGTTTATAGCTGCAACAACTAAGCGACAAAACCGATCAAAATAATTGGCAACAAATTTCATTATTGATTAAGTGTTATGAAGCACGCTGCGGTGCACTATGTCTTTTCATTTAGACCATAAACACACTTTTGTTGAGAACTGGAATAGCATGTTACCGCACAGAGCGTATGGGAACAGTTTACATTACACTACGCTGCTGGCCTCGTGACAACTTGTGTTTTCATGCCAGTAATATTTCGATATGTAAACATTTGTTTGCAGAAACGCGATGTAACTGCTTGCACCTCGGGGTGTTGAGCTGTCCTAGCTTATTCAGATTTCTAGCTACGTCACACATTTATGGACATACCCATCTATCTGTACTGCTCTATCAGAAAACATTACCTTGTGGTACATGGTATGCTTCACATGGCAGCTCGATGGGTTGAAAATGACTGAACATGATATCAAATGAATGCTTAGTCTGAGAGAGAAAATGTTTTCTCACGTCGAACCACATGCACTATGCAGTGTTGGGCCGCGAGCAGTGAAGCTATTTGAATCTGAATTAGCTTGTAAACCATACGCTTTAATATTCTAAGCACACACAATACACTTTTGAAAAATATATCGTGTGTAATCAAGCCTCCATCCTGCTTTCGGTTCATACTGAAGGTGATTCGCCAATTTCGGGCTGTGAGTGCTCAGAAAGCAGTGCTGAGAGTGGATCAATTCCACACCAGACAGGAATCACATCATATGGTTGAAGCAAACCCCAGAGTATCAACGACATGAAGACCATGCACTGGTTCTCTGGACTGCATTTGTATTTACGCTTCACGGCCAGTGTGTTCTCAGGGCAGGCTACAGATCCAGCACCACAATGACCGGGATAAAGTACTTACCGAATCTACATTATCCGGCCAAACATCTGTGGACGCCTGACCATCACACCCATATGTGCTTCTTAAACATCTCATTCAATACGTTATAATGGGCTCCATTCTTCTGGGAAAGCTTTCCAGTAGATTTTGGAGTGTGGCTGTGGGGATTTGTGCTCATTCAGCCACAAGAGCATTAGTGAGGTCAGGCACTGATGTTGAGTGAGGATGCAATTCCTGTTCATCTTAAAGGTGTTCAGTGGGGTTGAGGTCAGGGCTCTGTGCAGGACACTTGAGTGAGTTCTACCACTCCAACTTTGGCAAACCATGTCTGCATGGAGCTCGTTTGTGTACATGGACACTGTCATACTGGAATATGTTTGGGCCTCTTAGTTCCAGTGAAGGGAAACAAATTTTAAAGCATACTGTGGAGGAGAGGAGGCAGGTTGAACCAGCAGGTAACACGTAATGATTCTCACCTGCATGTAATTAGCGACAGTTGATTTGTTTGTATCTCATTGCGCATAGAAGCCAGACAGAGAGAGAGAGAACACCAACCAGCAAAGATCCACGTATGTGTGTATGAAAAAAAGCAAAAGTAAAAGAATAAAGCGTCTATTGTGTTGTTCCAAGCCTGTCTCCAGCTTCCTCGTTCCCTACCTGAACCTGGGAACTGATACACATAAAAACAAACACCTTCTTTGCAACTTCATGGCAAAAATATATGGAAGGAAGAACAATATATGTATAAATATATACAATATATTTCACCCAACCATTGGTTGGGTGAAATGCTGGATATCACTCCCATCCATCCATTTTCTGTAGTGCTTATCCTACACAGGGTCACAGGGAACCTGGAGCCTATCCCAGGGGATTCTGGGCACCCCTGGACGGGGTGCACAACCATTCACACACTATGGACAATCAGGACTAGGGGAGGAAACCGGAGTACCCGGAAGAAACCTCCTAAACACGTGTAGAACATGCAAACACAGGGCAGAGGCGGGACTCGAACCCAACCCTGCAAGTGTGTCACCTGTAATTACCCTCATGTCATCTGTATATACACAATACATCACTGGGGGTGGGTTTGTGTATCAGTCGTTCTGGAGCTTATACTGGTTTGTAATATATTATGTTTGAGTTTATTGTTACAGTTCGGTGTGTGAGATTATCTCTCGGTTATTACTGTGACTGATCACCAAGCCTTCAACAGCATCTCTCTCAGCTCAAGTCAGGATAACGCGCGATTACAGACACGCAGTCGGTTATGATCATAAATTAACTCACCATTCCTGACAAAACCGGATCCCGACGAACCCGGGCTCACACGCGCCGCCTTCCAAATCCATATACACCTAACTACAACCGGACAATATCGCGGATAAAAGAATCAACACCGCTGCAGCAGTACGAGGGGAACAGCCACGATAACATTGTGCATGGGCGCGATTTGATTTTTAGTTGTTGTTGTTACGATAGCGTGACACCGTGCGGTGGGAGGACAGAACTGCGCCTGAAATACAACTGAAGCAAGACACTGCGAGTCGGAGTAATGGGAGTGTCGAAAGCTAAAGGGGCGTGTGTGTCGAAAGACTATTTCAATTGACCGAGAATGCAGGGATGACGTTTTTTCTAGGCCAACCCGGAAGTTAGCGTTGCCCTGGCTCCCGCGACAAAAAAAGTTGTTTTCCCCCCTCCACTGGCTTTTGGATTATTGCAGAAAATAAACTCTGTCACCAACAAAAGTTTATGCTTCTAACGCGTTTTGTTCTTCAAGTTAATCTCCATAAATGAGCACAACATTTATGAATTTCGAAGCTAACGTTAGGCTATAAACGAACTACACCACGGTCGCATGATTTCAACGTCACCACCGCTAAGATTCCGATATCATAGCACTACAATTAGAAAATGCTATGAATTGATAAATCTACAAGTTGGAAAGTTTGAGTTGGAACAGTTTGCCAAAGAACGAGTATAAACACAACGAGACTGTAGTAGATGAGATTTCCTGTTCGGCGTGATGACGTTTAATGTCCCCGACAACCTCTGTAGTCCCATTTAGCCACTTGTTAGCAACCGTCTTTTTAAAGACATGTAAAACTTTTAACAGTCACAAGTGGGGTTTTACTGGTGTATTTTATCTCGTAGAATACAACATGAAAATACCTTGAACTTGTAATCACCACAGACCTTATTTCAGGCTTTTAACCAAAATCCCATTCAAAAATATTCCTATCTGGACTTCTTCCTTTATCTCTCGTTATTCTATCACGGATAATCATAGAGCTGTTTGGATCCATCCATCCATCTTCTATACCACTTATCCTACAGGGTTGCAGGGAACCTGGAGCTTATCCCAGGGAGCAACAAGACAGGGTGCCAATCCATCGCAGGGCACACTCACATACACATTCACACACTACAGACACTTTGGACATGCCAGTCAGCCTTTCACACATGTCTTTGGACTGGGGGAGGAAACCAGAGTACCCGGAGGAAACCACCACAGCACAGGGAGAATCGAACCCCCAACCCTGGCAGTATAAGGCAAACGTGCTAACCACTAAGCCTCCATGCACCCACTGTTTGGATCTCTTTCCTCTTTTCTTCTAAACACACACACACAATGTTCTTGTCCATGTTTGGGTGAACTACATCTTCACTGTGTTCCCATGTTCAACATTCTTCAGAGTCTCCATGTTCTTTGTATTTTTTGTTGTTGTCTTTCTCTCTATTCTTTATTCGCAAACAGACTTTATTTAGTTAATTGATTATATTCAGTTAAGAGACATAGGCTACAGTTAATAGTATTTAGCTAGCTAATAAAATTCGAGTTTCATTGTATAACAGACGTCATCCAGCTAACACAACTATCAGACTTCTTAAAGCTTAGATAAACGTTGTCCGGCTTGTAAGCATTGCCTACCTGATAATTTTATTTTGCTAGCAAAATATAGCCATCAAATAATCATTATTTTGCTTACAAATAATATGAGGGCGCACGGTGGTTTAGTGGTTAGCACGTTCGCGTCACACCTCCGGGGTTGGGGGTTCGATTCCCACCCTGTGTGGGCGGAGTTTGCATGTTGT
This sequence comes from Ictalurus punctatus, assembly GCF_001660625.3. Classification (NCBI taxonomy): domain Eukaryota; kingdom Metazoa; phylum Chordata; class Actinopteri; order Siluriformes; family Ictaluridae; genus Ictalurus; species Ictalurus punctatus. The sequence goes on from NC_071284.1 coordinate 22,330,065, forward strand.
CTCCGTGCTGCAGGGGTTTCCTCTGGGTACTCCAGTTTCCTCCCCCAATCCAAAGACATGCATGGAAGCTGATTGGCATGTTCAAAGTGTCTGGAGTGTGGGGTTGGCACCCTGTCCAGGGTGTACCCTGCCTTGTGCCTGATGCACCCTGGGATAGGCTCCAGGTTTCCCTGTGACCCTGAAGGTTAAGTGGTATAGAAGATGGATGGACAAATAATATGACCTGAAGATGGAAGGAACCAGACCACTTCATAGAGAAACACTGATCATAGTGAGTGTGCAAGGTCACAGAAAATGGAGCTTTATATTTAAATTTTACTGTCACATATGATAGCACTTAGTCTGAAACAGTTAAGGATGAGTAAATGTGGATGACTAATTTCAGCGTTGGTCTAGCTTTTTAAGAACAGCTGCCTAGCAAACACATGGTCCTGACCTAAAGAATGGTTCACTTTAGCCTGTGAATTGTGAAATAAAATGCCAAAGACTGACTCGATTTCATGAGCATTATTTAAACGTGTAGGCTATAATATTTTGGCTATGTAGTAGCGCCATAGAGCTTTCTATTCCTGTTCTGTACCTATTTTCTTCACACTGACTGAAGTAATTTTTATTAGAGTGTTTATTAAATTCAGTTTGATAAAACAATTTGTTTTTGAGGTATTGAAGTTTGAATTAAATCCAGGTGTCCATTCAAAACAGGCTAATAAATATAAGATCTCAATAACTTAAATAACAAATTTCATAATGGTTGGTAGTGATTTACACCACACTAACTAAATAATGATAATAATGATAATAATGATAATAATGATAATAATAATAATAATAATAATAATACTCATGTACCCCTGGGTATGCTTCATGTACCCCTGAGAGACAGCTTTGAGACTCTCCAACAACATTTTATAGCAGTTTTTTTTTTTTTTTTACCTGTATGTAAGTCGGGATTGTGAACCTTTGAATTATGATGTACATATAAAGGAGAAATATTAATAAATTTAATCAGTTACACACAGCACACTAAGACACACCAAACAGAGCAATCCGTTGATACACTAGTGTACAGTACTGTTAGCCACATGCTGATAAATACCTAAGACTATTTAAAATGGATATGTTTTTAGATAGAGGACGCAGTCTCTTTGCTGAGAAAGTTAACACAGAAGAGCCTAGTGTGGAAAAAAAACGAAATTGCAAAAATGTGACAACTCTAATGGGCCACAAAGGGGGGAGCCTCACGCTGAAAAACCACTGGTGTAGCCTATATGCATCTACTATGCTCATAACATGAAAGGAATTTGTAATCTTGGTAAAGAAGGAAGAAATGCAACAAAACATCCAGCTCCATTTACAACCCGTTTCCTTTTGCAACCAGCTTGATGTAGCCCATTAATGAGTCTGCATGTTCGTAACAGAGATGTTTCATATTCTAGTATCAGACTGGTTTGAGTCTGTAAAAATATGCACATCGGCAAAAGTCTATTGCAAATTATTTTCCGAAGAGAAAAAGGTACCGAATGCCTGACTGACACACCCATATGTGGTTCTTCCCCAAACTGTTGACACAAAGTTGGAAGCACATAATTGTACAGGATGTCTTTGTCATTACAGTTTCCCTTCACTGGAACTAAAAGGCCCAAACATGTTCCTGCATGACAATGCCCTTGTGCACAAAGCGAGGGCCGTGAAGATATGGTTTGCCAAAGGTGGAGTGACTTGCACATAGCCCTGACGTCAACGCCAATGAACACTGCACCCTAGGCCTCCTCACCCAACATCAGTAATCGATTTCTCCAATGCTCTTTTAGCTGAATAGGCAGAAATCCCCACAGCCATTTTCCAAAATCTAATGGAAAGCCTTCCTAGAAGAGCGGAGACTGTTTTAACAGCTCAGTATTAATGGCCATGGTTTTGGAATGGGATGTTCAATACACAGGTGTCCACATACTTTCTGCCATATAGTGTGGTATCTCAGTCAACCCAACTGCTGGTGTTTTTGGAGGTGGGAAGAAACTGGGTAACCCAGAGGAAACCCACACAGACACATGGAGAACATGCACAGAAACACTACACGGAAACTAACCTGAGCTCAAGAGCAAACCTGGGATCCTGCGGTGCATTTGTCTGTTCTTTCAATTGATCAAATGATCCCAAATGATCACCCAGTATGCAATTACACTACTCTGGTTTGAACAAGCACCAAAAAAATACAGTCATTCATCTTCACTGACTGGTTTATCCTGGTCAGGGTTGCAAGGGATCAGGATCTTATCACAGGAAGACAGAGCATGGGAGGTGGCACCAGTCCATCACAGGGCTGGACCCCAACCCCCCCCCCCCCCCCCCCCCCCCCCCCCCACACACACACACACATCTAGGGCAATGTATCATAGCCAGTAACAGCGTTTTTTTAATAACATAGAAGCCGTCGGAAAACCACATGGAAATGAGGAGAACATGCAAAACTCCATAAAGGCAGTAAGCTGAAACTGAACCACATTGTGACTTTAAACAAATGGTTATGCAATTGCTTCCCAATAATGTTACAGAAAAAAAATTAATAAAAGAAAAACAACCCGAACTTGAGCACATAATAGATCCTTCATTTATTCAGAGGAATGTCAGATAAGCTTAAATGAGCAGAGGTATGTTTGTGGGGGGAGGGGGGGGGTGTATTAGGACAGCAGTGAAATAATAAATCTGATCAGGAGAAAACAATATCGAACCAGATGCAGGAGGCGGGGCTTAGAGACGTGGCACAGAAAGACATGTCTAACGTGCCTGTCCATATCGTACCTACTGTAACAAATTTTACCTGATCAGTTTAATCAGTGTACCAACAGATCCCATCAGATCTCCGTTTATCCAAATGCAATTTATAACAAATAGTACAAAAAAACAAAAACAAAAAACACTTACAGGTCACACAAGGTCGAGTTATCCATGTGGTAAAAATAACAGGAAAATAAAAAGAATAGATTACTACAGATAAGACCTTTGTCTTTGAGTCAATGTGCACTGAGAAGTTTAAAAAAAAGGAAATGCCTGATTGGATACACATGCTAATCATGGAATGTATTAACTCCATCACTCTATCTGTCACCTATCGATCTTTTTCAGAATCCTTCCATCTGGACACCATTCCACGTTTCCTTCACACCTGTCTATTTCACTATTCTTCCGTCTGAGAAAATGACTTGTGCAAAATCACAGAGCAGGTCTGATTATGCGTGTTCATCACAAATTAAAAAAAAATAAAATAAAAAAAATAAAAAAATCATGTTTTTTTTTGTGTGAGATGAGAAATATAGATTGTTTAAAGGTGAGTATTCCAAAATAATGCCGTTTACATGTCAGCAAACTGAGAAACTGTCTTTGGCGTGAGAAACATATCAATTACAAACTTTACAGAGACAAGCGTTATAATGATGCGATCATTCAACTGATCAATCAAGTAATGATACAGTGTATCAAATATACTCATCTGGATCATTCCAAATGTCTAAAGTGCCATTTCTGTGTGTGTGTGTGTGTGTGTGTGTGTGTGTGTGTGTGTGTGTGTGTGTGTGTTCAAAAAACGAGTGTGTGTGCACATCCACACACTCCATGTACGAATATAAAAGACTAGAATAGAAAAGTTGGGAAAATTCCCTTTGATGCACAACAAAGACATCAGACATCGAAGGGCTATAAAATGCGGAAGGGTTTTAAACGATTGTTTTCAAACTGGAGGTCAAAGTTCGTCTGTTTAGCAGCCATATTCGTATTCTCGTATCACTGGTGGAGTCTCGTCCGTCACAGCGTTGTGATCAAGAGTGCTTATCTCAGTGAAAAAGTCTAACACGTTTGTCAGAGGTGATTTAAGGTCCAGCACGGAGTGCGAGAGTCGCTGATTCTCCCCATTAGTCTTTTTCTTCATTATGAGCCTGCAGCCATCACTCCATTCCAGTCTCAGCAGCTGGCATTGGGCAGTACCACCTGCCGGTGTGGAGGGATGAACCACCCTCGGAGCGTCATGACCTCTTCCCCACGATTGGATTCTCACTAAAAAAAGAAAAACAGAGAGACATGTGAGGAACCCGGATGATTTTATTCCTGTGTGTGTGTGTGTGTGTGTGTGTGTGTGTGTGTGTGTGTGTGTGTGTGTGTGTGTGTGTGTGTGTGTGTGTGTGTGTATGTATGTATGTATGTATGTATGTATGTATGTATGTATGTATGTATATATATATATATATATATATATATATATATATATATATATATATATATATATATATATATATATAGAGAGAGAGAGAGAGAGAGAGAGAGAGAGAGAGAGAGAGAGAGTCCAGCACTGTTATTTCTCACACTACTATTTCCTCATTGCCCTTTTGTGACCAGCTCAGCCAAAAACACTTAATGTAGGATTTTTGCATTTCATAAACTTTTCAGTGTTGCAAATGTTTCAGATTGTGAACATTTATATCACAATTGCAAGTCTTTACTGAACATACAGTTGTGCCCAAAAGTTTGCATACCCCTTGCAGAAGCTGCTAAATCTTAATACTGTTAACAAGATAAGTTGTTAACATAAATATCCCATAAAAGTCCTCCACCTCTACAGCAAAACATTATCTTGGTGTACTGGTTTTTACTACCCTATGTGTGTGTGTTTGTGTATGTACATTGTCCCTGGCTGGTCTGTGAGCTCGGTGGCATTGTGTTTGAGCTGCAGGTCCTTCAGGACTTCTTTGATCTCCTTGATGGTGCGGAATGTCTCCTTCGGGTCCTGAATAATGAAGGCAGAGTACTCCTCCTGCTCCTTCTGCTGGCCCAGGTACACCGACATACTGGCACAGGCATCTACACACACACACACACAAACACAAACACACACACATAGTCAGCTTCACTGTGGACTGTCCCCCTTCATTAATCTATACAGTTATCTTTGTCGTTTCACTAATGTAGTACTACATTCAAATACACTCCTCTGCATTTATGACAGTTTCAGGTTAATAGTCCACTCCTGTATCAGGTGCCATTCTGAGTTACGGTGATGGTAATGGTGCTTCAATCAGCAGTTGACACTTTGTGTAATTACGGTGTCATTTTATTCATACAATCTCTTCTTAATAATTCACCAACACATCTGAGAAAATAGTTAGATTTCACGTATATATTTCACACTGACCCTCCATTTTCTGCAGACGGGATGAACTGGCACTGAACAGAGAGAAAATTCTCTCGGTCTCTCTGTCGCAGTCAATCTCCAGCTGGATATTCGCCAGTGTGCTGCTACACACACACACACACACACAAAAAAAAAAACAGTCTTAAGACATTGTAAGTAGTATTTGCTGTGTGTTTGGTGTGCACTGTAGTCTCTTTACAGACCATGTCTCAAACTGCCATATCACTGTACTAAATAATGCGTCAATGTTAGGGCTGTCAGAACTCATATGTAACACATTACGTGTTACAAATCATGACACATCATTATTTTATAATCACATTAATGCATAGCCATTGCTAAGCCATAGGCTACTACGGTACACACAGACAGTAGAACAACGTGCTTTTAAATTCATACACAGATCGTCCTGTTTTTTTTAAATTTATTTTTATGGTTAATGTTATGGTGGAAATTAAAATCGAGAAAATCTATAAAGAAGAATGGGGAGAGTTTACACAGTTCTTTTCATTTTACGGCACTCCCGCACTCACTGGACGAGAATGTTGTAGTTAGCAATCTGTTTCTCTCCAAATTTAAGTATCACAGATGTAGTTGTCTTTAACCTACCATTTAAAAACAAAACACACTGGTGTGAAAGCTGCCGTGGTGTAGATAGATGACTTCTGGACGTCGATCACAACCACAACTACCTCGGTACGACCGCGTATTACTGTACATTGACGGTTAACAGATAACTGTTATGTTGCTGCACTGTGTGAACTTTATTAAACAGTTTCATTCAAGCCAAATACAAGAAGCACAAGTTGTTGTTTGTATTATAAAGTTAGTAATATAAGGAAGGACTGAATGGCAGATAGCAGCTTGTAATACTAAGGTCACGATGTGTCGACCTGTATAGTTGTAGACGAGTATTGCACTAATGAGCATTATCCGCATATTATTTCAGAACAAAGCTGTAGAATAATGGTCTACTTGTGTTCTATCGTCTACCACTGGAAATGCACTACCTGTGTGAATAACTGTAATGGTTTTCCGCTGAAAATGTACAGCATTTTTATGTTGAGATCTGTTACCAGGAATAAATAAAACTCACTGTTACATTTTATGTTGTTTGTGTGTGAGTAAATATATGTGATTATTTGATTATTTGTGTGACTAATCACAAAAAGTGTGCGTTGAGTGACAGCACTAATCAACTATATTTATATTTATATTTATATATATATATATATATATATATATATATATATATATATATATATATATATATATATATATATATATATATATATATATATATATACACACACACACACACACACACACACGCACACACACACACACACACACGAGATGCTGATAGTTTAAAAACATCTGATGATCCGGGCCGATTATATCCTGTCAATCAAAAGAGGGTGGGAAAACACATCGATTCTGTGCTGTGTGTAAAGAAGAGGTCTCTTGTGTGGAATGATGACAAAAGTGCAGTTTGTAAACCCTGTAATCTCTGCACTGCTAAAATTTTACACCGGAAGTGAGCCGCAGTGAAGTGTCAAGTTTAATTTTAAATTTTTTGCCAAGCTGCTCGCGCTGAATTAAAGCGCCAGTACACCGTGGAAAGATTTAAATGAAGATGAGTTGACAAATTATATATTGCACAATATATTTGTAGAAAACATATTTGTAGAGTACTGAATTTCATATCAAGTTAATGTTAATATATAAAAAAAGTGATATTATATATTACCAGTTTGATGTCAGTGATGAAGTAGAAATGCTTGTGTTTGTGGTGAGTGAATGTGAGATTAACAGGAGGTTTTTTAGAATATAGTCGATGTGAATATGAATCAATAACATTCAATAAGTTAAGAAATCTTACTTTAATCTTCAGAATTTAGTTCGTGTTAATGTTATTTTGAGCAATGTGTTTTCTGTTTATGAGACCAGTTACTGTGAAACAACTTGTTGAAATGGAGAGAATAACGTTTTTATTCGCATTTCTTTCAGAATTGTGGAATTAATTATTATTCATTTAAAAGAAGGCATAAAAGGCAGAACTATTGGTATTGGCCGATATCACTCTGAATAATCAGTTATTGGTTGAGAAATTTAGTATTGGTGCATCTCTAATATGCATGTATGTATGTATTTTCTTCTTTATAAAAATTCATAACACTACTTGTTACATTACCCTCCCATTAAATTACAAAAAAAACTTGTAAACACTGCTACACTGCTGCGAGGGGGTTTCTAATACAGCTGCTGAGGGAGAGATGGTAAATTTTACATCTTTTTCTCTTCTGACTGCCATAATTCATCTCTATATTTTTTTCCTCTCTTGGAAAGTCATGGAAAGGAAAGACTATTTTTTTTTCCACTTTCACTGTTGGAGCAAATGGTAATGAATGGTTTGCTCTGGTCTCCCATATACCTCTATAGAAGTTTACCCTGCTACAGTTCACTTAAACCCAGAAATGGATGTATATGCACGAACACAATCCATTATAGCTGATGTATCATGTAGCATGATTGAAGTAATGAGCAGGTCTTAATTTTTGGAAATGTCTTGAATATGGTAATAAAAAGTATTAAATTTGATCTGCAGATATCCTGGCAGCATTCTGCCATCCCACTAGGATGAAGTATCAGAATGCCTTTCCTACACACACACACACACACACACACACACACATACATACATACATATATACATATATACATATATACATATATATATATATTTATATATATACATATACATACATATACACACATATATATACATATACACACACACACACACACACACACATATATATATATATATATATATATATATATATATATATATATATATATATATATATATATATATATATATATATATATATATATATATATATATATATATATATATATATATATATATATAAAATCATCTACCTCCTCTGTCTCTGGATAGCAAATGGCAAATTATCATGACTAACTTAGCAAAAGATAATGGCTTACCTAAAAGTAGTTAGCTGATATACTGATCTTGTGATGTATTTAAATAACACTATTTGCTTAGTAAAATCACCTATTGCTCGTACAGGACTAGTATTATATCAGCTATCATTTTCACATGTTAACTAATTTAGGTAGCTAGACAGGCTAGTTTCAGCTGAAATGCACTAATGGTAGCTGCATTTATGTGCTAAGTAGAGTACGGTGACGGCCAAATATTCCACGGCAATAATAATGTAGTGGGTGTAAGTGCCATTATATGTGTCTGTGTGAATGACTTGTTGCTTAGTAGAAATACTTGTTTTCTGCTTCGCTGTGATACTGTTAGGTGTTGTTAAGCAGGTGTAGACAGCATTACTGGCCATAAGAGGGCTACCAGGTTACTGAGTTTTCACTAAATATTAAGTCAGAATATGCACATAAAAACAATTTATTTATAAAGGTAACATAGAGGGCTCAACTACTATAAAAATACCTTTATCAAGTAACAATGTGCATGTGTGTGTGTGTGTGTACATACTCTCTGCTGCTGACAGCCGCGTGGAACACACCGAGTCGATCAGTGTTGCAGCGGATGAGCTGAGTCAACACATCGATCCACTCACTCGTCTCGACACAGTTCCCTGCCTGAACGTAGAGGGGTTTGTCACTGAAGATCACCTGGAACATCTGAGAATGAGATGAGACAGAGGAACAAACAGTGAGAGAGGCAGACAGACGGATAATCAATATAGTTCGAACAGTCAAACTGAACTGAACAGGTAGGCAGGTCGCCGCTCACGTTTTTGCGGTTGAAGGTGCTCTCATCCAGTTTCTCTACTCCTGTGATGCTCTTTACAGGAATCACACACAGTGGAACTTTCCCTGCGCACACACACACACACACACAGAAAGATAAGAAAAATTTTAATACTTATATGCAACACTATCAGTCTATCTAAACAGACAGACAGATAGCTAGACAAACACAGACAATTGATCCAGACAGACAGATAGATAAGAATAAAAACTGTACATAGGTTTTTATACAATACAATGGCTTATGATTGTATTGGTGAGCGGAGTGCCCAATGTGAAGCCTTATAGACTACAATAACAGGGATATATATATATATATATATATATATATATATATATATATATATATATATATATATATATATATATATATATATATATATATATATATATAGTAGTCTATAAGGCTTCACATTGGGCACTCCGCTCACCAATAGATTATATATATATATATATATATATATATATATATATATATATATATATATATATATATATATATATATATATATTTTTTTTTTAGAAAGTGTCCAGACAGTAAGAGAGGCAATACTTCACTCAGTTTACATTCTATCCTGAAACTGACACAAAAGTATTTATCAGGCTTTAACAGTTGGAGCTGGAGCAATTGAAATAAAGAGTAACACATCATCAGCTTAAACAGAGGCCATGTTGTGAGTGTTGTGATGAGATACAGGGTGTGTATCTGGACTAGATCTAATATGGCAGGTTCCGGTGTTAACCTGTTAGCTTTCATAAAAGTGAACGGGCTGGGATATGTAGCCGTTTGTTCCAACTGTTACAGTGGGTTCTGTGATATTTACAAACATGTACTGTACATTCTTCAATAATTCTTTGCATGCTATAATACTGTTACAGCCAGAAGACACACTCTCATAGAGAAACCATACACGGACATTTAGTTAAGGATAGAGTAGAGTGATATTGCGCCAAAAAAAAAAAATACGAATAGGCTAATTAGTGTTAAATGGCCTAGCACTCTACACTCAATTAAAGCCTGACGGAGGACGCAGGGGTGCTAAAACATTTAACTACTAGCTCTATGTTATAGATATAGTGAATCAGACCTGCGTGTAATGTACAGTGTGTAACGGATAATATACTGGTATAATATAAAAGTCTGTGAACATCTAACCTCCCACTCCAGATTTAAGCGCCCTTTTACTGTTATAATAACCTCCACTCTTCTGGGAAGGCTTTCCACTAGATTTTGGAGCATGGCTGTGGGGATTTGTGTTCATTCAGCTACAAGAGAGGTCAGAGGTCTTAGCGAGGTCAGGCATTGATGTTGGGTGGGGAGGCCTGGGGTGCAGTCAGTATTCCAGTTCATCCCAAAGGTTTCAGGACTCTAGTTCTTCCACTCCAGGTTTGGCAAACCATATTTTGTGCACATGGGCACGGTCAAGTCAAGACATCCAATACAACTGTGTGCTTCCAACTTTGTGGCAACAGTTTGGGGAAGACCCACATATGGCTGTGAAGTCAGGTGTCCACAAAACTCTGGACATATAGTCTTATGCAGTTGACTGTCGAATTGTCATCATCTAGTCTGAAATAATATCAGGCTAACAGAGGACATTGAGCTGCTTTCTCCACCATCGGTTTTTCCACCACCCTGACTAGCCAACATTCCCACAGTGGAGATTAGTGAATGTATTAGCTGACTAGTCTATGTAACCCCTAGCACTATGAAGTGTGGTGTATATTGTGTGTGTGTGTGTGTGTGTGTGTGTGTGTGTGATCACCTTTTTGTTTATGGTATGACAGCTCTCGACTGGTAACTCTCAACCAGCGCTTCTTAAAGTTCTTCCCTAGAGGCTTTTTACCCTGGGCTCGCTTGTGGACCTCTCTAAACACACACACACACACACACACACACACACAAAGTTTGTACACTGTAATCACACCTATAAGCCAGCTTGCTAAGTCTGAGAGTCTATAATGGTTTTTCACCCCTCTTTCAGCACAACCGAATCTTCCGCTCCGCTGGTGCCTTTACACACGTTGGACGAGATGTCATCTAAAAACTGGAGCGTGAGTGAGAGGACAGATGAGACACACACACATACAAATACTCACAGGAGGGTAAAAGGGGGATTATTCTTACCTTCTTTACTTTCTCTATACATTGATCTTCCTGGAATAATTTGAAGAAATCACACATGTAGGTCTCTTTGAAGCTCGACTGCAGACACAGACACAGACACAGACACACACACACACACACATCAGTGAGCATGAGGGACATGAAGATCAGAATGTTACACAAACTGTTCGCTGATACATAGGCTATACAGTCATGGGAAAAAGAAAGCACACCCTCCCTGTGTTTTTAGCTATTAGGGCCTAAATAACAATTGTGTGGTCCTCACCAGCTTCTATAAAGAAACAAATACCCTCAGGTATTTTTCAACATATTTCGATTTTTCCGCAAAAAGCAAACCAAGATTAACAATAACCTGAAGTAAACTTTTTATGTAAGAGAACACATTGTTCTGGATAAATTTTGTCCCACTCTTCTGTACAATATTCATTCAGTTCATTGATGTTTGAGGGAATTTGCTTATGCACAACTCTCTTAAGATCTTGCCACAGCATCTCAATGGGGTTGAGGTCTGGACTTTGACTTGGCCATTCTAACACCTTCCTTCACCATCCAATGTCTTCTTTAACCATTCATATGTCAATTTGCTGGTGTGCTTGGGATCATTGTCCTGTTGCATGACTCAAATTCAGCCCAGTTTAAGCTACTGTACAGATGGCCTCACATTTGTCTCAAGAATATTCTGGTATAAAGTGGAGGTCATCGTTGTCTCAATGACTGCAAGTTTCCTAAGACCTGTGGCTGCAAAACAAGTCCAAATCATTACCCCTCCACCACCATGTCTGACACTTGGTATGAGGTGTTTTTGGCGATACGCTGTGTTTGGTCATCATGCACAGCACCATGTTTGGCGAAAAACAAACATCTCCTCCACCTTGGTCTCATCAGTCCAAAGGATATTGTTCCAGAACTTTTGTGGTTTGTTTGGATGCAATTTTGCAAACCTAATTCGTGCTCCATATTGTTTTTGGAGAGAAGGGACTTTTTCCTAGCCACCCTTCCACGAAAGCTATACTTTCTGATTGTGCTGTTATGAACATAAACATTTAATGTGCTTACAGAGGCCTGTTGGTCACATGATGTAGATCTTGGGTTTTTCTTTATATATCTTAGCATTAAATGGTCTGACCTTGAAGTAAATTTGTTGGGACGCCCACTCCTGGGATGATCGGCAACTGTCTTAAAGGCTGTCGATTTATAATAAACAATCCTTCTCAGTGTAGAATGGTGAATTTCAAATTGTTTGGAGATGGCCTTATAACCCTTCCCAGATTGATGAGCAGCAACAATTGCTTCTCTGAGGTCATGGCTGATGTCCTTTCTTCTTGGCATGATGCAGACACACAAGTGCGTGGTCCAGAACACCAAACTGACAAATGTTCTGCTTTTACTGAGGTAATCACACTTCTTGATGAATTAATCTTGTGCATTTCATTAGTAACACATGACTGCTAATTTCTCTCTTAATGATTGTCAAAGTGTACTTATTTTGCCCACCTGGTTTCTGAATGTTGGTTTACTTATTGGGAAAAAATGACTGCATATTGAAATCTGTTGTGTTTTTGTTGTCACCTGAGGTTATTTATTTGTTTATAGAAGTTAGTGAGGACCAGCCAAGTATTATTTAGGTGCTGATAAATAAAAAAATAGAATTGAGCGAGGGTGTACTTTCTTTTTCCCATGACTGTCTATTTCATTTCCCATGTCCTACTTCTAACACAGTATTTCAGGAGACCCTTACTGGAGACCCTTACTGGAGACCCTTACCATGGGCAGGGGCACATCAGTTTCTTCCAATTTGGTCATTGCCAATTGTCACCCATAACTAATTCTCCATTATCGCATGACAGCTATCGACCAGGGAGAAGGAGGTCTAACAAATGCTGCCACTGCTTCTTTTTAACTTGCTGATTATGCAATATGAAAGGGCATCTGAACATGCTCAGAGTTGATGCTAACTGGCCATTTCTATATCCATGAGCTCACAGACACCCATGATTGTACACACAGCCATGGAGGGCTATAGCATCAAGGGGATTTCAAATTCCTGACAACAGCGTGAACACTTTCCTGTTGCGCTACTCTTATTAAAGCCCCACAACTATGAGGAAATGCATCATGGACAGAGTGCACCAGGAATTTCCTGACCAAAATCAAAAGCACCGGCACTGTCAATCAACTATTTTTGTCTCTTTCTGTGGTCCTCAGAAATCTCCACTATTCGTGCCATGATACACTTCCACAAACATGTGTTGTGAAGCTTGGACTCTGATAGAGGTTAAAGAGGTTCACATACTTTTGCCACTCATAGATATGTAATATTGGATCACTTTCCTCAATAAATAAATGACCAAGTATAATATTTATGCTTCATTTGTTTCATTTGATTCACTTTGTCTAACTTTTTGGACTTGTGTGAGAATCTGACTATATTTTAAGTCATATTTATGCAGAAATCTAGAAAATTCAAAACTTTCAAGCACCACTCTACATCGGTCCGTCTCTAAGGTGCAAACAGACCGATGTGGATGCAGTGGACTGAAGCATGATTGTGTGCGTGTTTACCAGTTTGTTTTTAGACAGGCTGCTCCAGCTGCCCAAAGTCTGGATGGTTTTAGAGATGAGTGTGAGAGTTCGGGAAACTTCTGGATCCTTAAAGAGAGAGAGCAGCAAAACGTTAAGCCATGGGGAGTTCATGAGGAGAGAAACCAGACTGGGAAATCGAGACAGACATGCAGCAGAAGAAATTTGTCAGAATAAGTGTGGGGACGAATGTTGTGTCTCTGGTTATTCTCAAGTACTAACCAACTGAAGTGCAAGAGGTGTAAATTGGCAGAAAAAGCTCAGAAAAGGAATATATACATGTTTTTATACTTGTGTAACAATGGCTTGTTCAAACATCTGACAATAGATGTTGCTAAGGGATACAGACACTGCTAGTGTTTACAAGACCATTATTAGTGTAAATGATTTTGCGAGACACCTCAATGTTTAAGAGATGTGATGCAATGTTCACATTTTTCAATATTGAGAAATCCATATAAGCATACTTTGTGGTCGCGCCTAAGTTTACTAACTCTGAAAATGACCCACATTCATACAGAGGGTAACGTACAGGTTGAGTACTTTAAGTGAACCATGAAATTTTATTGCATCTAACTTACACATAGTGGCAATCCATCTGCAACATTTACAGACCTTAATGTAGGTCAAAGAAGAGAATCTACAGAGTGTGCTTAACATGACTGTGAGTCTAATATAGCAAGTCAGAGAGAAGCAGTCACTGCCATTCTTTTCATTCAGTTGCTGCTAATGGGCTCACAAACCACAACATTACAACATGGAAGCCAAAAAAATGTTTACATACACATAGGCTAAAGATATTCACAACTCCACACTTTTCATTTTACCATACATTCCTCTAGGCAAGTCAATTAGAGCATCTACTCTGTTCACATTAGAGGTAATAATAATAAAAAAAATCAATTAGAGATAGATTTATGTCAGATTTAATTCACTATATCAGAATTCCAGTGGATCAAATGTTTACATACACCAAGCTAACTGTCTGTTTTAACAGTCTGGAAGATTTCACAAATTGATGTAATGACATTTCTAAGCTTCTGATTGGCCAGTGCCATAATTAGGAGTTACCCGAGTGGTTTAATTTAAGGGCCTGTGACTTTTTGCCCTTGACTCCACTGGGAAAATATAAGTAACTCAGTTTGTGCACCTCACCAAATCTAGTTCCATATTGGGGGCAATTTCCAAATAACTGAGAGTACCACAAACATCTGTACAAACAACTGAATGAACAAACTTTGGTCTGAAAGGTTCAACTGAACCCCAAAACAATAACAAAGTAACTGGTGAAGGAGTTGGAGGCAACAGGCACCAAAGTATGTACATCCACCATTAAGAGCATCCTCTATAACCATGGCATGAAAGGCTGTCCCGAAGGAAGAATCCACTACTTCAAAACTGGCATAAAAAAGCCAGACTGAAGTTTGCAGGTGATCACCAGGATGATGTCCTAGCCTTTTATTCTCAGTTCAGTTTAAACAAAAAATTATCAGTGTGGACATAATGATCCATGCTATGTATGGAGGAAAATGTGTGAGGCTTTTATTCCAAAGAGCACCGTCCCAAATAAGAAGCGCGGTTGTGGCAGCATCATGTTGTAGGGTGTTTGGCTGGAAAATGTATTAGTGCACTTCAGAAAATAAAAGGCATCATGAGAAAGGAAGATTGTCTAGAAATACTGATGCAACACCTTAAGACATCAACCAGAAAGTTAAAACATGGTTCACAACTGGGTCTTCCAGCAGGAAAATGATCCTAAGCATTCCTCCAAAATTGTAACAAAATAGTTTAAAGGCAACAAAGTGAATGTATTGGAGTGGCCCTCACAAAGCCCTGGAATGAATCCCATAGTACGTTTGTGGACTGAACCGAAAGATTGTGTCTGAGCAAGGAGACTCACAAACATGACTGAGTTACACCAGTTCTGTCAGGAGAACAGATTCAAGAATTTGATTCATTTGATTTGATTCAAGAATTCAATTCAAGTTAAGCAATTAAAAAATAATGGCACCAAATACTAACAATGTATACGGAAACTTTTGACCTGAAGCCATGCCACACTACTCAGACTTAAAAATTCAATGTCTAGTGTATGTTTATGTGCATGTGCATGTGTGCAAACTCACTGGATGGTGTGGCCGGAGCTGGAAGGTATGTGGAGAGAGCACAGCTACAGCAAAAAACCTCAGGAACACAAAACTGCTCACAGCAGAATACTGAACATGAGGATCACCTACATAGAAAGGGAGACAGTGAAATTAAGTGTGTGTATGTGGTTGGGGGCGTTGGGGCAATGAAAAAAAGAGAGAGAGAGACATTATACATTATAAAGGCTGTCTATTATACGTGTGTTATTATTATTATTAATAAGGGTGTTATTACACAATGCAGTTACACCCTTAATAATAACACGTGTATAATATATAAACCTTACAATGATTTTGGCAATACTGCATGCAAAAAGGTGATTAGTGCCCCCAAATGGTTCCTAGGAAACACTGCAGATGCACTTTTTGGGGCTTATTGGCTATATTTAATATTAGGAGTGGGCAATATGACCTACATATATTACAATACCTGAAGACATTCATATGTTACACAAAGCTGTTAAAACATTTGTCTACTAATGTTTGTGTGTGTGTGTGTGAGTGTGTGTGACTCACTGGGAAAGCGGCGAGAGGCGAGCTGACGTAGGGATCGGAACACGTCACACATCAGAGGTGGACAACTCGCACTTGACTCCGTAATGGACGAGAACACCTTCTGAACATAGATCTGCAGGTTCTCCTACACACACACACACAGGGTTTAATGAGACCACAAATCGCAGGCTAAATTAATAAAGTGTTTATGTGAGAGTGTGAGGGTGTGCAAGTGCTGACCTTATTGACCTCAACGTTATCTCCCTCCTTCAGTTTGATTGGATCAATTTCACATGTTTTACTAGACTCACAAATCTGGAAACAAAAGGAAAAAAAAGAAGAATATATAATAAGGGAGAGTGTATTCGAGTAAGACTGATGCAAAGGCAGCACCCCCCAGTGGCTATTACCTCATCCAGCACAGGCTTCAGCGTGATGTTCAGATAATTTCGTCCCACCATCTTCATCATATCATCGATACAGCGTGTGGCCAGAGAATTCCCACGAAAGATGGTGTTCGCCTCTCTGCACAGGGAAAGTGACAGGGAGAGACTGTGAGTATCACATGCACTTCCCTAAATTATTAATCAACCAATTTATACACTATACACATCATAGAATAGCAGTGTACCAGGGTTTGATGCATAGATCACATGCAGTGTAAGCTATAGACTTAGGAGGCAGTAACCACAGCTTTAAGTCGTACTGTTGCATGTATTTCATTTTCATCTCTAGCACATGCTGCACATCACTCAGTGTGATGAGAATGGAGCTCTTGATCTGGCTACAACCACGATTTGATTTCACTTCATTTGTGATGGGCAAATTACAGTACAGACATGAACACGACCAAATTACCAAAATAGAAAAGAAAAAGTAGTTTGCCTAGCATCTTTAGTTTAGTTTTAATTTATTGACACAATAACGTCAATGACTTGTTTCCATTATGGTCATTCTAAAACTAGACATCCTCTAAACACATAATATAAAAGAATTAGTTCATCATATGGTCACATGATCATTTCTCACTAAAACTAATAAAACTGCTTGTATACTTGGTTCCATTCACATACTCCTGAATATCCTAACTAGGGTTATCAATATTTGTACTAAATCTATCCAAATTAAGATCAGCTACACTCTGTCTTGTATTGTACTTGTGCCTCTCACTATTCATTGGAAAAAAAATCATTTGGCAGATAATTTGGAGCCTTATCTTATACACTGTAAATTAGGGCAATTAACAATTAATTGAATATTTATCTCTATTACGATTTTGACTGCCCACGATTATATGAACATGAGCGACTGCGATACTGACGTTTAAAGTTCATCCTCCGCTCAGAGAAAACTCCTCTGCATATCAAATCAAGCGCTTCCTAAACTTACAGCCACTGACCATAGAGCGGCGCAGGGATGATGTCATTTTGTATACCAAAACCGGGAAATGAGTTAGATTTTAGCGCTTCTGGTTCCATCATCCCGAAGTCAATGGGTTTTTGAATGGGGTTTTGGTTAAAAGCCTGAAATAAGGTCTGTGGTGAACACAAGCTCAAAATATTTTAACGTTTTATTCTACGAGATAAAATACATCAGTAATATCCCACTCGTGAGTTTTTAAAAGCTTTTATGTGTATTGAAAAAGGCGGTTGTTAACAAGTTGCTAAATGAGACTACAGACGTTGCCGTGGACATTAAACGTCATCATGCAAACAGGAAAGTCTTTACAGATAAACTGGTGCACGTGTGCTGTACAGAATTCCAAAAAAAATGTGGCTGAAGATTCCTCCACAGAGTAAATCCATATTATGGAAAATGTTTTAAATCAAGTTTGTAAAAGTTGTCGGAAGCTTGGTGATGGTGACGTTGAAGTCGAGTGAACGTGGTGTAGTTTGTTTGTAGCACACGGTTAGCTTTTTATTTCTGGCGATTGTATTTAGGGTTCAAACTTCATAAAAGTTGTGTTAATCTGTGGAAATTATCTTGATGGACAAAACGTGTTAGTATTGTAACCTTTTGTTGATCACAGAGCTTATTTTTTGCAATAATCCAAAAGTCTATGGGAAAATCCTATTGGGTTTTTGTCGAGGGAACCAGTGTGGTGATAACTTCCAGGTTCCGGTACAAAATGACGTCGTCCCTGCACCACTCTATTGGGTGATTTGTCTGCGTCTCTCCTCCTGTAAACACTGTTATTGCCTTTTCTGCATACGCCTGAATTGTTTTCATTTGGTTGATGGTATTTTTATTTTTACTTATCCTATATTTTAGGTACAATTTTATTGATATTTTGCTTCTACAAGATGATCCACTTTAAGGATCAGTCTAATTTGATGCAAAGATTTGTACATTTGCAGGAATGTAGCACAACATGGAGGTGAAAGCAGTGGTCTGTTTATTTAAATGTGAAAGTGCAATAAAAATATGTTGTCCCTAAAAATCAATGAATAATCGTGATCTCAATATTGATCAAAATAATAGTGATTATCATTTTGGCCATAATCATGCAGCTCTACTGTAAATGCAACTGTAAAAGATATTTAAAGTAAAGTACTTAAATATCTTACATATAAAATAATGCATAATCTGATGCTTAAAAAACCTCCACCTTACAATAGATGCAGGATACAACTGAGATGAAATTAGGTTAAGCTCAAGCAACCATAGCAGTTTGGTGGTGCTAGGATTTGAACACACAACCCTGTAATCTGTAATCCAACACCTTACCCACTGAAGTGGTTCAATCAATGCAAGCTAGTTGTGGTGGCTCAGTGGTTAAAATGTTGGGTTTCAGAGGAGAGGGATGGCTTCAAATCCCAGCACTGCCGAACTGCTATAGGTGGGTCATTGAGCAAGACCCTTAACTTTAAGTTAAGTTGTATCCTGCATCAATTTTAAGGTGCCATTTTTCTTTTGAAAGCACCAGCCACAAGAGCAACTGTACTGGATTATGTGTTATTTTATACTATGCAAGATTATAGCACTTTACTGTAAATATGCTTTTACAGATGGACATTGCTGGTAACCCTGTTTCCAGTAAATTACTGTAAAATTTACATTAAATGTTTTACAGTGTAACTGTAATTGCAGTTGCTTGAAAGTTTGTGAACCCTTTAGAATTTTCTATATTTTTGCACAAATATGACCTAAAACTTCACAGAGAATCCAATTAAACAAATGAGACAAAAAATATTATACTTGGTCATTTACTTATTGAGGAAAATGATCCAATATTCCCATTTAATATCTGTGAGTGACAAAAGTATGTAAACCTTTGCTTTCAATATTTGGTGTGACCCCCTTGTGCAGCAATAACTGCAACTAAACGTTTCTGGAAACTGTTGATCGGTCCTGCACGTCGGCTTGGAGGAATTTCAGCCCATTCCTCAGTACAGAACAGCTTCAACTCTGGGATGTTGCTGGGTTTCCTCACATGAACTGCTTGCTTCAGGTCCTTCTACAACATTTCTATTGGATTAAGATCAGGACTTTGACTTGGCCATTCCAAAACATAAACTTTATTCTTCTTTAAACGTTCTTTGGTGGAACGACTTGTGTTCTTAGGGTCGTTGTCTTGCTGCATGACCCACTTTCTCTTCAGATTTGGATCAAAGATTCAGATTTATAATTCAGTGGTATAATTCAAAATTCATTGCTCCATCAATGATGGCAAGTCGTCCTGGCCCAAATCATAATACTACCACCACCATGTTTCACAGATGGGATAAGGTTCTTATGCTGGAATGCAGTATTTTCCTTTCTCCAAACATAACACATAATTTCGGTCTCCTCCGTCCACAAAACATTTTTCCAACAGCCTTCTGGCTTCTCCATGTGATCTTTAGCAAAGTGTAGATGGGCAACAATGTGTTTTTTTTTTTGGAGAGCAGTGGTTTTCTCCTTGCAACCCTGCCATGCACACCATTGTTGTTCAGTGTTTTCCTGATGGTGGACTCATGAACATTAACATTAACCAATGTGAGAGAGGGCTTTAGGGCTTTAGCGCTTTAGCTTAAAGTTACCCTGGATTCCTTTGTGACCTCATGGACTATTACATGTCTTGCTCTTGGGGTAATCTTTGTTGGTCTCCACTCCTGGGGATGGTAACAATGGTCTTAAATTTCCTGTACACAATCTGTCTGACTGTGGATTGGTGGTGTCCAAACTCTTTAGGGATGGTTTTGTAACGTTTTCCAGCATGATGGGCATCAACAACTCTTTTTCTGAGGTCCCCAGAAATCTTCTTTGTTCGTGCCATGATACACTTCCACAAACATGTGTTGTGGAGATCAGACTCTGATAGATCCCTGTTCTTTAAATAAAACAGGGTGCTCACTCACACCTGATTGTCATCCCATTGACACATCTGACTCTAATTTCACCTTCAAATTAACTGCTAATCCTAGAGGTTCACATACGTTTGCCAATATTGGATAATTTTCCTCAATTAATAAATGCCCAAGTATAATATTTTTGTCGCATCTGTTTAATTGGGTTCTCTTTGTCTACTTTTCTGATGATGTTTTAAGTCATATTTACGCAGAAATATAGAAAATTCTAACTGAAAAACTTTCAAGCACCACTGAATATACTACCTAAATAAGAATAGGCAGTCTGTGTGTGTGTGTGTGTATGTGTATGTGTATGAGAGAAAGAGAGACTCACTGTGTGTTCTCCAGCTCTAAGGCAGCAATAGCCGTGAGAAAAGGCAGCAGTCTGTTGTGATACAGTAAAAGTCGCACTAAAGGCAGTGAGGCTTCGGATCGATCTCTACACACGTCACCCAGAATATGAGCAGCAGATGCTGAGATTGGCTACAGACAGCGAGTGAGAGAGAGTGAGACAGAGAGAGAGAGAGAGAGAGACAGAGAGATTATCTTAGTGCTAGCTTTTGAAAAGACATGGAGCAAGATATTTTTTTAAAGAAGACCAGATCCTTCAAATACAGAGTAGATGACTCCTTCTGTTGTCAAGTAAATAAAGAACAGGCCTTAAAGACAGACTTGATCTAATCTATTCTATCCGTCAGTCTCTCTACTTTATATAGCAGGTGTGCTGTGTGCTGTGTGTGTGTTACCTGTACATCGGGTGATTTGAGTAGTAGGTTTCTCAGGTTGATGTAGTTGTTTGGCGGCAGCACGTTGTCCTCAGTGTAACAAACATTCAAACGCAAAGAGCCGAGATCGTCAGGCTTACACTTCACACCATTACCTCTTGGCAGGAGGAGATACCTGCATGCATGCACAGAAACACACACACACACACACACTTCATTTAAAGACTTCATTATTATTTTCATCAATCCATTTATTAAACAAGTAAAGCATTCAGCTGCTCTTATCCTTCCAGCCAATCAGAGATCAGCTACTCTTATCCTTCCAGCCAATCAGAGATCAGCTACTCTTATCCTCCCAGCCAATCAGAGATCAGCTACTCTTATCCTCCTACCACAACACATGCATAAATTAGAGCTTCTTTCATGTAAATTAGATGTATGTGGGGATACTGCTGAAAATGGTTCATCTTCATTTGAGCTCGAATCAACTGGTTTTGACGCTGTAGCACAGTTACACGAATCAGATGCAGATTAGTTTGCATAGTTTCTGTGCACTCAAATTCTGTTCTCAATTTCTACACAACTTAAATGAATACAGGCCAATAAGAGTACAGCTGCTTTTATTTGAGAGCTAATTAGCTTTCAGCACACACAAACACACATAGAGACAGAAGGCGCAACTTTTATATTCTGAATCAGCAGCAGAAACGAGACAGTTTGCTTTGGAAAGTGTGTGTGTGTGTGTGTGTGTGTGTGTGTGTGTGTGTGTGTGTGTGTGTGTGTGTGTGTGCCCCTTACAGAAGCTTAACCATGCACTAGACTCAATGGCCTCATTCAAAACATGTAGATCAGTATCAACAAGTTCCCTTATCTCTGTCTTGCTCTCTCAAACACACACACACACACACACACAATATATTTACAAAACACTACCAGCAGGACTCTATGTTTAAAGTGGCTTGAGGACACAGAGGACATAAGCCGGAAGAGTTGGATCCAACACGCACGCACGCGCACACACGTACACACAAACAAACACACACACACACACACACACACACACACACACACACACAAATATTCTGCCCATTCAAAGAGTGTAGTGCTGAATCCGGATGATTGGACAGATAAGCTGAGAGCTGACTGGCTGGGCAGATAAGAGCAGCTGTGTGCTGATTGGCTTTTATCGTGCAACTCCATCTGGTCATGAGCACTGCTCACTCATTACCACTCTGTATTGCCAGCCCATATTCCACAGTGTGACTGTGTGTGTGTGTGCGCGTATGTGTGTGACTGTGTGTGTACGTACCAAGCTTTGTGTACGTGGTCATTTCTCAGGATTTTTACTGACACTCTTGTTTCACCCAGAAACACATCCTGAGCCAGATTCCCATTATTCCATAACTCCACCCTGCGAGACAAACAGAGAGAAAGAGAGAGAGTGAGAGAAAGAAACACAGAACATGAGTTCTCTCTGCAACACATACACATGCTTTTCTTACTATTCTTGTGAGTACCTTCCACTGATATGTTATGCCTACACCAGGGGTGTTAGCTGAACTGTTTATATACTGTTGATTATCCGGGCCTGAGCCCAGATTCTTCTCCATCAAAAAAAAAAAAAAAAAAAAAAGAAAAATTTAAACGTACTTCTAAACAGACTGTTTGCATGCATTTTTTTTTGCATGTGAGGACTACTTGCTTAAAAAAAATTGAAAATTGGACAAAAAGTTGGATAAATCCTAAAACTTGCAGGACTACCGACTGATAAAATGTTAAACTTTTTGGCTATCTAACACGAGACTAGGCTAGTTTGGTGTCACTAGCCAAGGGGAAGCACAACTAAGCTATAACTGTATGAGTTTAGCTGCTACAGAGCCATGCAAATACATTATCTTTCCTTATGCTCTTCTCATATCATTTTCACATAAACTGGAACTCAAACATTTACACACTTTGTTTTCCTGCTCAGCATCAGAGAATGTTACTGTTTCAGTTTCAACCTCTTTACTCGTTAAAAAAATAAAATCAATAAAAAATAAAAAATCGGTGTATATCCATTTCCCCTCACACTGACTGTGAGCTAGCATTTGGCAGAATAGAGACACTGTCAGCCAATAAGACAAGAGTATTTCTATTTATTTTCCTGGTCTCTCCTCCGTTCACTGAAGACATAAAATTACAACACCGCCGTCTTCTTTTACTTCAGTTACATAGTGAGGAACCGCTCCAAGTGGAGAATTATTCTGGGTTGAAAAAATCTTCAGGGCTACAGCCTGTATGGCCCAGGCCAGGTTATGTCTCTGGCCTACACCTATATCTAACTGTAATTTTAAGCTCAGTAAGGAAAACGTTTCCCCCACCCAAATCCCCCCTCACCCCCATCTCACTCAAAGAGTGCTTTGGGACGAGTAAGGACACACACTTGTTAGAGAGAGAGAGAGAGGGAGAAATCTGTTCTCTACCCTCATAGTTTAACACTAACTGGTTAAACTGGATTTCGATGCAGATTTTGCTTTAGCTACTACACAGACACAAAGGTAACATGGGTCACTGTTACTGCCCTCTAGTGGACAGCTGTCTCACTCTGACCAAGCAGAGGTGGGGAAATGTGATTAGCTGGAAGTGTGATCGCCTCTTTTCCAAACAAAACAGGTGCATGTCCATGCGTTTTCTATGCGACTGCAAGCAACAATTTACTGCACGTGTCTGTCTTACCCAGAGAGCGCCACTTTCACTCATTCTCACTTGTGATTTAAATGAAATGATTTTAGTTGGCTTGTTAGTATCTCGACATGTCCGACTAATTTGCGTTAAACATGATGTGCAAAAACGTCTAAACTAGCAGAACTCCAGGTAGTCGGGGTCATCATTCAAGTTCATCAACTGTTACTATTACAGTCATAATTCCATCTAAAGCCGACAAACATTTAATCGCTCCTTCTTGAGATATCGACCTAGTGGAGGAGACGTCATAAATAATCAACAAAGCTATTCTGATTTCTCTCTCTCTGTTGTGTTCTCCTCTTCATTAAGGCACTGTTCGAATATTAGCGTCATCAATTTTAATCTTATCACCATTTCTGATGGAAACAAAATTACTACATTTATTTGTGTAACATGTTACGTTAGCTATTTACAAACTGGTCATGGTACTAAGTATTAGTCTTATAAGTACACTAGGTGATGAGGTGTTCATTAAGTGTTTCCATATAGCTAGTTACCTCAGGAACCTTATCACCTCATAAAGATTTTATGAGTTGGTCAAAATGATTGCCGTTTATTGTAATATTGTTATTGGGAGCAGTGGTGGCTTGGCAGTTAAGGCTCTGGGTTACTGATCGGAAGGTCGGGGGTTCGAGCCCCAGCACTGCAAAGCTTCCACTGTTGGGCCCTTGAGCAAGGCCCTTAATCGTCTCTGCTCCAGGGGTGCTGTATCATGGCTGACCCTGCGCTCTGACCCCAGCTTCCTGACATGCTGGGGTATGTAACAAAAAGAATTTCACTGTGCTGTAATGTATACGTGATTAATAAAGACTCATTATAAATATGGATAATCATTACTGGCGCTAAAATGTTGTTTATCTGACTGAGTGATGAATAAGAGATCGTTAAGTTTACTCACTAAATAAAAAGCTAACTAACTGGTCAACAACGATACTGTCATTCTTTGAGGAGAAATTTTTTCACGTCACGGCTTTATGAAAAGTTGCTACAGTCACTTGTAGGCATTGCTGTCAACTGTTTAATTACATAGAGAGAAAAGAGATGAAAAGAGAAGCTCACTTGATCTCCAGTTTCTCAATGTCCTCATCCTCTAAATGGAAGTTCTTCCTGTTGTAGTTGCTTGGCCTGGAAACCTGCGTGCGCACACAAACACAGCTTCGTGCGTTGGTCACCGGTGTAATTATAATGAGTGTGCGTTTAGCAAAGCTGCTGATTTGCAAGCCGCCGTGTCTCCCATCACGACGACGTCAATGCAGCTGGCTGCTGGAAGTCACTCTTACCGACATTCAGAGTGCGTCAATGGGAACGTTTCACAGTCTACACGGAAACCTTTTCAACTGTGTAACATTTCATTTAAACAAATCGAACAAATTCTCTGCTCTGGGTTGGACTCACAGAAACCAGGGGAAGAGGAAAAAGAAGTATAAAAGTGGATGCAGGGGCTGGGGGAAAATACTCTATTAAAGTGCACATATTATGGTTTTTCAAATATAACCTTTCATGTAGTGCGTTATAGAGCTGTTTGTGAATGCGAAAAGTGGACAAAGTTTAAAAATTCAAACGTGCACGACAAACGGAGTTATTGACTCCCAAAAGAAGGAACCGATTCTGAATAGCTGAAACGAATCGTTAGTAATTCCAGACTTCACTTCCTGTACTAACCTACATAAGTTTGTAATAAAAAGCCCCGCCTCTGGTCTTCATTGGCTGCTCGCTGACAGCGGTAGACCAATCACAACAGACTGGGACATCAGACCAATCAGAGCAGAGTATGCTCTCTGAAAGAAGGAGTTTAGAGTGAATCCTTTAGAACGGATCGGTTAACGAGTCGTTTGTGACACTGGGGGAAAAGGTGATGCTGCAATTTAAATTATGAGCATGTTAAAAAAAAAGCGCTATATAAGTGCAGACCACATTAAAGTGTTTTTCGACCTTGGATACATGTAAATCTATTGTAGGAGACCTTTAAAACAAAATTAGGCATGTTTCAAAACCATAATAGGCACGCTTTAAGACACATCGATTATTTTACTTCATGGCAACACTATGTCTGTTTACCTCAAAGTAAATTGTCTCATCAAAGTGAGGGTCGCTGGTTTTCTTCTTCACCTTTGTCTTCCTCTGATCTGCCCTGCGTACACAATAACAGAGAGAGAGAGAGAGAGAGAGAGGGAGGGAGGGAGGGAGGTGAATTGAGACTGTAATGTAGGCCATGTCATGTATCGAGGCTGTATTTACCACACGTCTGTTACAGCTTTCCGCAAGCTTTAGATAAAAACTTCCTGTACAGTTTCCATAAACACACACACACACACACACACACACACACACACACATACCAGAGTAACTGGCATTAACTGTGTGTGTGTGTGTGTTATGGAAAGTCTCATCTCCATCTGTATCGAGTGTAAACAGGGCAGCAAGAGGGAGACATCATCGGTCACCTTCTGCTCGGGTGTGTGTCTGCTCGGGTGTAGTGATATGACTAATTCCTGATACAAAAGGTGTAGTGACATTTAATACAGTAGTATGCAGTTTGAGACACAGCCTTTGTATTCATGACTCGTGATTGCTCACTATTATAAATGCGTTATGAAAATAAAAAAACTGCCATATACAATCCTAGTACCTTGTGCTAACAATACCAAACAATGACCTGAGGCTTTGTACTGATGTATATGAGTTATCCACTTTTAATTTTACTTGATCTCAGCATGGCATTTGACACAGAGGATCTCAAGATACTTATCCATCATCTTGAAATTTGGGTAGGTCGATCAGAGACAGTTTTAGAAGGGAGTAAGTCGTATTTGGTGGCTGGAGAGTCTCTTGATTATTCGGAAAATTATTCAGGAAAAACGTTTTGCTAAGATCCACACGGTTCTATTCACTGGAATCTCATGTGGAATTCACACACATGATTAACAACTAGACAAAAATGGATTTCCAACAATGATAAGTTAGCAGCATAATGTGTATTTATTGCATTTATTACAGTGCAAGATAGTGAGAAGGGGGTTGAGAGAGATATAGAGGGAGAGAGAGAATATGACACAAAGTACAACATGCTGACCAACATAATTCCTTCGTTTAAAGTAAATAACGGGAAAATGTTAAGTAATCGTTCCAATTCATGGAAATGAAAATACTGGGAGCAAGCTCAGATATTCTTCAATATGCTGCAGAATGTTGTTTTATGCATCTTATGGATGAAACCCAAGATAGAAGTGGAAAAATCAATATAGTTTGGGAAAAATGTTTCCAAATTATTCAAATGATTCCTCATGCTCCCTGAACCACTCTTTCACAAGTGAAGCCCAATGAATATTGGTGTTGTCATACTGAAATATGCCTGTGCCGTCAGGGAAGAAAAAAAATCCATTGATGGCATAACCTGGACATTCAGCACATTCAGGTACTCCGCTGACTTCATTTTATTGATGCATAATGTTGCTGGGCCCAGACCTGACCAACTAAAGCAACCCCAGACCATAACACTTCCTCTAGAAGCTTGTACAGTAGGCACAATGAATGATGGACGCATCGGTTCATGCGCTTCCCTTCTTACCCTGATGCACCCATTGCTTTACAATAGGGTAAATCTGGACGCATCAGACCACATGGCTTTTTTCTATTCTATTCCACAGTCTGATCATGATCATTCAAGATTTTGAACATTAATTTTTCAGACCACATTCCTTCCTCAAAGTTGTCAGTTCACCACTCTCCTTCCATGATTTAATAATGCATTTGACAGTTCTTAACCCAATTTCAGCAATCTCCTTAGTTGTTTTCTTTGCTTGATGCGGGCCAACAATTTGCCCCTTCTGAAACACAGTAACACGGGATCTGCCTTCCGACATGCTTGTTTAAGAAATGAGAAGCTACACACTGCATCACTTAGGGTGAAAAGAATTGTTGCCTGCTGAAACATATTCATCAGTGCAATAATGATCCAATCATAGGCGTTCATGTATTTGTTTATTTATATCCAAACAGTGACCTTTTTTTTTTGGCCACGCAATGTATATGCCTTCACTATGTATGTCACTATTACACCATGCAGGCATGTCACATTAATTTCTGAGGATTTTGAGGATTCTGAGGAAGTGATGTGCCAAATTACTATAGTAAACGCTCGATGGTCACCTTGCGTACACATCGTTAACAGCAAGTGTAAATCAGCCTTAAGCCCACACCCAAAGCTACTGTACAATGGAGTTGTTCAGTCCAGACCTCAACCTGACCGAAAATCTGTGGCAAGACATGAAATGTGCGGTTTACTAATGGAATCCATACAGTCAGACAGAGCTTGAGGAGTTTTGCCAAGAAGAATGAGTAAAAATATTAGGATCCTCATGTGCAATGCTGATCGAGACATATCCCAGAAAATATTACTGTCTGTAATTACAGCCAGTGGTCGTTCTACCAATTACTGACCCGGAGCGAATACCAATACTCTGCTGTTTATGATTAATGTATTTTGCACCTTCAAATGTTACACATGTTGTATAAGCTATGTGGGAAAAATGTCAATTAGGTTGATTCAAGAGGTAAACTTTTTAAAAAAATGTCCTAGAATGGTGCATGAATACATATGCAATATTTATAAATATTCCTTTAAAGTAAAAAAAAAAAAAAAAAAAGAAAAAAAAAGAAAAGAAAAAAAAAAGTATTTTACTGTATTTTCCCATATATAAAGGTACTGTGCAAAAGTTTTAGGCACATGCAAAGCAATGCTGTAGAGCAAAGATGCCTTCAGTATAGTGAAATTACATGTTTCTACATTTAAAAAAATACTATTAAGAGCAGTCGGCAGTAGTAAATGAAACAAAGGCAATATTTGATGTGACAAAAAAAATAAATAAATAATAGTCTCTGGTAGAATTAGTGCAGTTTTATAATGATATGAGCTGTAAGTTTTATTGAGCATCTTGTAGAACCAGTCACGGTTCTTCTGGAGACTTTGACTGTACTTGCTTCTTGCAGCAAAACCCAGCAGCCTTCATTGTGTTTTTTGTCTGAAAAGTGTCTGTAATATGCTGCTTTCTTTACTAAAATACAAACATTGTTCTGTAACATTTAATTTTGTGCTGGAAAACTAATGTTTGGGAATCAAAAATATTTTTTGTACTGACTCGATAATGTAGAAGTCATAAAATAAAAAATCTATAACAAAGTTTGTACTAAAACATTTGCACAGTACTCTGTGTGTGTGGATAAATTACCTTGCAGGGCCGATGAGCGTTACAGAAGCGTAAGAGTCGCAGGCCTGCCCACTGATTAACGGTAAACCCTGGCACTCGATTATCCTACACACACACACACACACACACACACACACACACACACACACACACAGACACACAGACACAGAGTAAGTGTTATTACACAATCGTTATCTAAGCCTGGTAATCTGCACCATTTTATAATCTGTGATAAAGAGGTGTGAATAATGTATGACATCACTTCCTGTAAGCTATATGTGTGTTTTAATGTTTGAATAAAGGAAAGAGAAATAGACAGACAGACAAAGGGAGACATAAAGAAACAGACAGAGAAAGACAGAGAGAGATATTGAGAGTGAAAGATAAAAGACAGTTTGTTTGTGTGTGTGTGTGTGTGTGTGTGTGTGTGGGTTACAGTGAAGCTAAAACAGAAGCACAATTGCAGCAGGAGGAGAGCAAGTCAGACTTCCTGTTTTGGTGGCATCACTTCCTCTTTCATTACGCGATCTCTCTCACACACACATGCTGACTCACCTGACCTGCAGGCGCGAAGAGGGAGGCCCGTTATCTGTGATCACTTCATTAAGCTTCATCTCTAGATGAACCTTCCCCTTGAAAATGAAAACACACACACACACACACGTTTAATTAAATCTTTGTGAGGTATTTCCATAGTACTGTAGTTGAATAATGATGTGTGTAGTGTTAATGTTACTCCTGAACCTCAGTAAAGGAAATCTTTTGGCTCTTTTACACTATATTTGCACTGCTTGTGTGTGTTAGTTGCTCTGTTAGATGACACATATGCAGTGTTAAACCTATCGTATATAAACTACGTAACATTACCAGCATGCCATGTGTCTATAATGTGTGTGAAAGCTCATTCTAACAAGGCAGAAAAACAAGGCTACATAGACAAAATTCATTTTACAACTCTAAAATAAACATGTGCCAGGAATTATATACAGTCAGGTCCATAAGTATTTGGTGAGTGACACAATTTTTCAAGATGTGACTGAAGTGTAGACCATCAGCTTAATTCAAGGGGTTGAACAAAAATGTTGCATTAACCTTTTAGAGTTAATTTCCCTCCATTTTCGCAGGCTCAAACGTAATTGGACAATTGACTGATAAGAAGTTTCATGGCCAGGCGTGGCCCGTTTCTTCATTACTTCATGACAGATTACACTAGTGTGTTTTCGTATACTAGTGTGTTTGCGTTTTCGTAAAACGCATAACTTTTGCTACGCCTGTCATCTACACTACTCTGGCATTTTTGACCCTCGAAAACTGAGACTTTTGGAAACACCCAAGACCCCGTTTTAGTTTGAAAACTCCGGGCTCGCGTTTTAGTGTAAACAGACCAAAACAAAGACTTTTGAAAATGAAGGCGTGGCTTCGCCCACATTTGCCCCCCTATTGGGTCTTCTGGATCATTGCGTATCCTTCCCTGATTCGTCAAGCCCCTATCATATGACCATTACGCTACCTTGATCGTGTACACAACAACACGGAGACTGAACCGCAAGCTTTGCTGGCTTTGTTGTCATTCTTAGCAGCCACTGTGCAGTTAAATTCTGTATCTTATAATTCTGCAGCTGCCTACATGTGCAAGAGGCCAGCAATATTTAGAGCAATCGGAAACAAGTCTCATTTCGAGTGACCTAAACCCTACATAGTCTGTTGTGCCTGCCGGTGACTAGCAACCAACTTTCTGTTTACACGTGTGTGCGCATGTCCAGTGTGCATGAATGGTCATGTGACATGTGTTTTCGGTTTGTAGTGTGGACGGAGATCATTTCTGAAACACAGCAGGAACGCCAGTGTGTACGAGGATCAAGTTTTAAAACGAAAACGCACTAGTGTAAACAGGGAGATACAAGGTCTGGAGTTGATTCAAAGCATTGAATTTGCATTTGGTAGGTGTTCATGGGAACTCTCAATATGGCATCCAAGGAGGTATCAGTGCAAGTGAAGGAGGTTGTCATTAGGCTGAAAAACCAAAACAGACCTATCAGAGAGACAGTAGAAACTTTAGGAGTGGCCAAATCAACAATTTGGTACATTCATAAAAAGACGTGAGAAAAGAAGTGAGCTCAGCAACACCAACAGGCCTGGAAGGCCACAGAAAACAACTAAAGTGGATGATCGCAGAATTCTTTCCTTGTTGATGAAAAAAACCTTCACAACACCTAGCCAAGTCAAGAACACTCCGGAGACGGTAGGTGTATCATTGTCAAAGTCTACAATCAAGAGACCATCTCAAAAAATGCCTGACCAGTTCTGATTCAAGATTAACTTGCAGCAGAATGATGGGAAGAGAAGAGTATGGAGAAGGAAAGGAAGGGCTCATGTTCCAAAGCATACCACATCATCTGTCAAACATATGGAGGTAGTGTTATGGCATGGGCATGTATGGTTACCAATGGAACTGGGTCACTGGTGTTCACTGATGATGTGACTGCTCATAGAATGAGCAGATGAATTCTGATAGGTCAGCACTTCACAGTACAGATGGATAACGACCCAAAACATACTGCAAAAGCAACCCAAGGGCTTCTTAAGGCAAAGAAACTAAAGGCATAAAGACACACAAACAAGCAGGAAGTGAAGTCAGCTGCAGTAAAGGCCTGGCAAAGCATCTCAAGGGAGGAAACTCAGCATTCGTTGATGTCCATGGCTTCAAGATTTCAGGTAGTCATTGACCGCAAATGATTTGCATCCAAGTATTAAAAATAATCCTAATAGTTATGATTATGCTTGTTTGTCCAATTTCTTTTGAGCCTGTGAAAATGGAGGGACTCTGTATGGCTGTAATTCCTAAATGGTTAAAGTAATATTTTGCTGAATTAAAGCTGAAAGTCTACACTTCAATCATATCCTTGATTGCTTAATTTCAGATCCATTGTGGTGGTGTATAGAGGCGCCATGTACAAAATTGTGTCACTCGCCAGATACTTATGGACTTGCCTGTATGTCATGTTGATTGTCCTGTATAATTCACTGTGTGTACATGAGCACACATGTGCACGCACATGCATGTCCTTGCATGCACGCTCTTTATGAGTTTTTCTGTCCTCGTTGCTGCTGAAGGGTGAAACGTGTGTACTAAACAGAGAATAGACTTTACACACACAAAAAAAATGGAGCAGAACACCACTCTCCCGGCTCAACACACACATGCATCCGATTGGTTCACAGAGTGATGATGAACAGTCTGATGGTCTAAAACCTAAAATGAGTACCAATGACTAACCACACACAAGTAAATGAGACCATATGTGTGTGTATTCACTTTAGGCAGACAGTTTCATTTCAGTCTGTCTAATCTATGTTTTATTTATAGTTTGATTTCTGATTTTACTTTGTCTTGTCAAGCTGCTTATTCTACTGTTTCTTATTACACTATGTATCTTTTTTTTTAATTATTGTTCCTGGGTACTAAGTGTTGTTTCCTAATTACTTATACAGCAAAAGTTTAAATATAGCTATTATTCCCTACTTTGCTTTTGTGACCAGGACATTGTGTATTGTCCTCCACGTTCTCCTTGAATTGATCAAGATCAGCATCAAGGATATGGACTTTGAGAGACATCCTGCAGTCCATTATTGCTGTAGTTCTTTACCAGAATCTTAACGAGTTCCACATAGTTTCCAGCTTTGTGATTGCCCAGGAAGCCCCGAACCACTGTGGCAAAACTGTTCCAAGTTACTTTCTCCTTCTTAGTGAGCTTCTTGGGGAATTCTTGCACTCCGGAATGTTCTTTATCTCTGGTCCAACGACGACACCAGCTGTAATGCTGCTTCAGACAGCGTAGGAAAAAAGTCTTAAAGGTATTTGAAGCCTGCTGAGTCCTTATCCGGAGCTGTGACAAATTGTTTCGTAAGGCCCAATTTGATGTGCAGCCACCATTTTGAAGTCTCTGATGACCTCCCAGCCGTACTCATCATAGATCAAGGCATCCAGCAATGTCTTGACGCTGTTGTGATCCTCTTTGAGGTACTCCGAGTGAGCCAGGGGTTTCAAACTACCAATGTCCTGGTTACAAAAGCACAGTTTGAGGGTAATAATATCTATTTTCTATACTATTGAGGCATGAG
Organism: Ictalurus punctatus; assembly: GCF_001660625.3. Taxonomy (NCBI): domain Eukaryota; kingdom Metazoa; phylum Chordata; class Actinopteri; order Siluriformes; family Ictaluridae; genus Ictalurus; species Ictalurus punctatus. The sequence continues at coordinate 22,363,513 of NC_071284.1, forward strand.
CAATTAAAAAATAACACCTAGAAATTGCTTAATATACAGTATCCATTCATTTTATGCTTAATTTCAGATTCAAGTGTGAAAACCTTGCTTCAGATCATGCTCAATGGGACTATGCACTCATTAGAATCCTAAAAAGCTTTTCACACAGCATGTGATAATCAGCATGCGTCCCCCAAACTGTTTCATTTTGGTTTGATCAGACCAGAGAAATTATTTCTATGTCTGTGCTGAGTCTCCAATCCATCTTTTGGTAAACTCACATGGATTTTTTTCATTACTATTCCATAGAGCCCAGCTTTGTGAAGTATCTGGGCTAATGGAGTATCTAGGTAGTCCTGTGAATAGCTTGTCCCACCTGAGCTATGGATCTCTCCAGCACCTTCAGAGGTATCCTTGGCCTCTTGGTTGCTTCTCTGACTAATGCTCTACTTACCCGGTCACTGACCATATTAAATAATTTCTAATTTTCCATAACTTTGTTCCGGACTTGTTTTGAGTCTTCATGATGATGTTTGTTTAGCAGGGTTGGGGGGGTTACTTTAAAAATGTATTCCGTTACAGTTACAAATCGATTCTTAAAAATGTCATCAGTAACGTAATCCCAGTATCACAATATGAGCAATGTAATCTGATTACTTTCGGATTACCTCAAGGCCACATATGTAAATAAAGTCAAGAGAAAAGCAATATCATCTCAAATACTTAAATTTAAAGCTTCTTTTAGAGCTTAAAACATGTTCAATGTTTGGATTTGTTTTAATAAATAAAATAAATAAATAAAAGATCACTGTCCCTGATGCGAGTAACATTACATCACAAAAACTTGGGTGACTATATTCTGGTTTTCCAAAAAGAGGACACTTTTTAAAATTTCATTTCAATTTACATTAAATAAATGACCTTATATGGCCATGGGCATTGTTTCGACTCAGGACAGCTGTCATTTGTTGCTATTGTTGAGCAACCGTCTGACGCCGTACACGACAGAGCTTCACCTTCGAGCATTCGCTGAGATTAGGCGAATGGTTGAGAGACAGGAATTTGGCCAATAGTTGCTGCAAGTCTTTTATAATCAACCAATTGGTGTGCGAGAAGGCGGGAATTACTGAGAGGGGTTAAAGTAATGCAAACATGCACACACATTGCAGTATTAAACCATAAACACATCATAATGAAATTAAAGCCGAATCCCAGACATTTTCTCAAATGTAGACGCGTTTTTAAGGTCTGAAAAAGAGGACCTCTCCGGGGAAAAGAGGATGTAAGGTCACCATAACAAAAGCATTTCAGAGAACTATTTGTGTTCATTTCTACCAAATTAACTTTGCACAAAATTTATTTGCGCATGCACCAGGAAGTTGAGAGAGAGAACCAGGGCTATAATCAAGCAGCTGTCTATACTGTGTTATGTCAAAAGAATCATTTCTTTGGTTTTAAATGAAAGAAAAAAAAAAATCTTGATAGTACTCGCATTTTTTTTTTTTTTAACAAAATGTACATGTAATCTGATTATGCAGTTACATGTACTCCATTACTCCCCAAACCTGTTGTTTAGCTATGGCTAATAGCAGGAAAACTTCATTCAACTAATTATGTGACTTCAGCTGACTGCACCAGAACTAATTTAGCGGTTTCACACAAATGAGGGTGAATACTTATGCAATCACCACTTTAACTATTTTTTTCTTCCTTCATCGATAATTATACAAACTATATTGTTTCTCCGATCGGCTTCATGCTCCCTGCAGCCCCTTGTAGGATAAGCGGTACAGAAAAATGGATGGATGGTTATCATTTCCTACCACTTCAATATGATATGACAATATGGCTATTTTGTGTAGTGTCACGACATTTTCTCCCATTAAGTCCATTTAAGTATTCACCACTTAGTGTGGTGAATACTTATGCAATGCACTGTATCCATTAAATAAATCTACAAATAAAAAATTTACATTTAACATATGAATAAACATAAACATTTATATATTTATTGCAAGGATGTATTCATGCGCATATATTTTCATTTAGCTCTCTCCGCCCTCCATGCTAAACACAGAAAACTGAATGTAGAGCAAAACAGCAAAACCCATTTTACAGCTCTGATCAAAGAGGGATAAACGTCAAACGAGTTCATTATACATGGAGAACAGTGCATCCCTCATACAACATCAACACATACACGACTTTAGATTATAGTCCCGCATGCCTTTCTTAAACAAATTACAATCCTATACCTAATCTTAAATTCATATTGTAATATTTATTTGAGATATTGCTGTATAAGTACAAATAATCACTGAAATTACAGAGAATGACACACACTGGACTATGCTCACTACATCCAGGTGCCATCTGAGGCCAGATTCAAAAAACTGTCTGCCAAAGTTTCTTTTTGTCTTTTCAAATGAGTTGGAGGCAGTTTTATTGTACATTTATTATACATATATGTTTTTATGTTTCAGACTTCAAGTGTTTACTGTTATCTGTTCACCAAAATTGATCTTGAGTGTTCTTTTCTTTCCCATTATTGCTCCCTACGTATGATATAACGTAATGGCCACAAAGAGACAGATCAACGGAAAATGTGCTGCCTTACCTGCACCTCTGAGTTGGGATCCACGGGCTGCAATGGGAACCAGTGCTCCTTCCCACTGTAATTACTCAACTCCTCCTTCCTGAGGGCCACCTTCCCTACACACACACACATTCATTTATTGAGGATGTTATATATATATATACACAGTATCTCACAAAAGTGAGTACACCCCTCACATTTTTGTAAATATTTGATTATATCTTTTCATGTGACAACACTGAAGAAATGACACTTTGCTACAATGTAAAGTAGTGACTGTACAGCTTGTGTAACAGTGTAAATTTGCTGTCCCCTCAAAATAACTCAACACACAGCCATTAATGTCTAAACCGCTGCCTAACCCTAACTCACTTTTGTGAGATACTGTGTGTGTGTGTGTGTGTGTATATATATATAGAAATATAAATATTATATATATATATATATATATATATATATATATATATATATATATATATATATATATATATATATATATATATATATATAAGTGCCTTGATTCATTGATTGTTTCACACATTTCAAATTCTTGCAGCATCTGCTGATCATTTTCTCACAAAAAAAACAAACAAACAAAAAAAAAATGGACCCCTGCCCTACCATTTTGTTTTCTTCACAAGTAGCCAGTAGCTCTTCCTAATTCTGAATCACTCCAAACGTTCAGACATTTCTAACGCCCTTTGTTGACTTTTCATGTTGTTACTAATGTTTTCTGTAAGCTCTCCTAGGAATTGTACACAGTGTCATACAATATGCTGCTACAATCTTCCATCGATTTCAACTCGTCAATTCCCTCGTAAATGTGTTTGTGAGGGGGAGAAAAAAATAAGACGTTTATATAGGTCTAGAATATCAAACCAGTTTGTAATGTATACGCTAACTGATATGGAATACCCCTCTGAAATTCACACTTGCATTACTATTTATGTGTTGCTGTGTGTATGTGTATGATGTATACACTAACCGATGGTCAGATCCCTCTGAAACACAGACTTGGCGTAAACGTAGAAGGACAGACACTGGAACGGCCGAGGGATCTCAAAGTAGAAATCTTCCCCATAAAACGGGCTGAAACACACGTATAGCACATGAGGAAATGCATTGCAGCACAGAGCTTCTGCACACTAATGCCACACTTCATCACTCATGCCAGAAAGGCAACAATATTTGGGCAGCAATGGTATGTATAGGCTTGGGTCGTCGCCTTTTTTGGAGAAGGTAATCCCAGAAATCAGGTCAAACCAATGTACTACATGCAGTAATATGCACAAAAAAAAATGGCTTATACACTGTATATAGTATCCTAAGTATTCAGACACTCTTTTTCTTGTTATTGAATGTACTTCCAGTGTATACATCCACTTTAGATTTACACACATAATGTCTTTTGAAAAAAATGTGTATTTATTACCATAAACAAAGACATGTTTATAAAATGAATTTGATTGGGGGGAATTGCAATTGTAATTGTAGCTTTGAGGTGTCTACAGTCTGAAATAATTCTCTTTTTTGAAGCATTGTGGATCAGTTGTAGCCCATTTCTCCGTAAACTTTCAATGTGATTCATTGAAGTCAGGAAATTGACTAGACCATGGAGGGCCTTCTTGAATTATTTTGGCTGTATGTCTGAGGCCTTGTCTCTTTGAAATATCCATCTTCTCCCCAGATTCATTGCCTTAGCTGATGAGAATAAATTCTCCTCTGATATGTTGTGGTACATTGCTCCATTCATGTTTCCTCTCACCTCCATACTTAACTGTGGGTATGGTGTTCTTGGGATCATACACACAACGAAATTAATTCCAAAGTGTTCCATTTTTGTTTCATCTAGACTAGAGTGTATTTGTTTATCATGATTTGTCTAAATGCTTTTTTTTCTCCACGCATCTCTGTGCTTCTTTTTATTGTGGCAGAGCAGTTTTTGGGTAAGGTGTAGGTACAAGGAGATGACTGTGGTGCAGTTCGTTGCTCATTGTTCTATGTGTAACTGCTGTTCTGGCTGCGATTAAGTCGTCCTGCAACTCTTTTCAAGTCACTGCTGGCTTTTCTCTTACGTTCCTTATCATTAAATCTGCCTTGCGCACCTGTCCAGGGATGATTAGTTGTGGTTCCATGAACTTTCCACCTGCATATTATTGAATCAACTGTACTGACAGGGATGTTTAAAGTCTTTACTATGTACCATTTTTTAAGGCTTACAAAGTATGTATTCATATAACTACAAAGTCAAAAGTCATTATGTGTGTAAATTTGAAGTAGATATATGCACTGGAAGCATATTACATAAAGAGAAATTGAATAGTGTCAGAATGCTTACTTCATCTCATTTATAATAATATAGCCAATAATATAAAAATAGAAAGAATAAAAACCCATTTGAGGATTCAGCTTCCCACTTCCTACAGTGGGGGGAAATAAGTATTGGACGAATCAACATTTTTTTCTGTAAATATATTTCCAATGAGTCTATACACATGAAAATTTCACCAGACATCAGTATTAACTCAAGAAATACGGAAATATAAAGAATTAATGACATTACAGTCCATAAATAAAGTTATGTGTAATAAAGTGGAATGTGAATTCTTTATATTTCTTGATTTCTTGAGTGAATACCAAAGTCTGGTGAAAATTTCATGTCAATAGCCTCATTGGAAATATATTTACTGAAAAAAATGTTGATGCGCCCAATCCAATACTTATTTCCCCCCACCGTATATAAAAGTACAAAATCATTCATTCATTCATTTATTCATCTTCAGCAATGGCATTTCCCTGGTCAGGGTAGGGGTGGAGCCTATCCTGGGAACACTGTGCATGAGATGGGAATACATCCTGTATAGGTCACCAGTCCATTATAGGGCATCATGCAAATACACATTCACACCTAGGGGAAATGTAGCAGAGCCAGGCATGTTTTTGGGAGGCACATGCACAGTCGGATAAATTATGAATAAAGCGCGCATGTTGAGGGTGATTTACAAAGTATAATCGCACAAAGTACTTCACTTACAAAGCAGGGGGAGGAAACGGTATGTAAATCAGGTTTTTTCCACATGCTGTTTGTCTTGATAGCCGTGGTGAGAACAGATCCCTAAGAGATTTCCAAAAGAGTAAAACTGAAACGAAATCTTGCCACACATGCATAACTGCACATGGACTACAATACTGATTAAAGACAAGGCAGCGGAAGTTCTGTTCATAAGGTATTGTATGTGTGAATAAAAACTTGACAGGTTGAATCCTGCTGCTACCGAAGGTGTGAACGGATGATAAACATGTAATATGACTCGAAGTTTGCCATGGTTATGCTGTCATGATTTTAGCAAATTTCCTGATCATTTCAACATAATGAGGCATAACCTTGATAAAACCTGTCATTAAAAATGAGTCTTGCGATTGGCAGTGAACTTTAAAAAACATAATAATAACACCTGCTTTTTGGTTATTTTGGTTATATTAAATTGCAATCACAGGCAATCACCTCTCCAGAATGACTTTCCGGCTTATTAAATCACACTGAGGATGCGAAATCAATTAGTTTGCATAAAAACTGTTAGGTAGAAATGCGTCAATTTGCATATTCATGAATGAAACCCAACATCACATGCTATTTTGTTTTACAGACACAATCCTTCACAGCCCCTGCTAGTAAATCAGCTTGCATATTTTTCGGGGGGTGTTTTTATACACACAAAGCTTTACTCAATCAGGACCTCTATGTTTCATAGAGAAGCACTGAGGATTCAGCTCCTCACTACCTATAAAAGTACTTAAGTACATTATGTGCATTTTTGTGTCCAACAGAGTCCCATTTGGTATTTAGCATTCTATCTACTGTACGATAATATCTTCTACACTGTCTGTAATGCGATAGATAGGCTTGTGCGATATTGGTTTTTCCCTGATCGTGATTTTCCACTTGTTAAATATTGTGATAAACTATTTAATCGTCCACAACAGGGAAGACGGGGAAATAAGCATTTACACCATTTCACGTTTAAGGAGAGTAGGGCAGATGTAATAATATTATCAGCTATGCAGTCGGGAACTGTTACCTTGACAGAAAGCGAGCGAGCCTGTGCGAGCATGTCGGTGCGAATCTGGAGGACATGAGATTGGGGAAAGGGGACGCAGCTTCCAGGAACTGTCTGTTAATATCAGAGAGCTCATAACACCTGAGCAAATTATTCCAGATTAACATGTCGGCTGGTTCAGGTCCCGTTTAATTGGGGAGAAAAAGACTCTTATTCCAAGTGCATAATGGTTGGAAGGTCTAGTATTATAATATAAGCAGCAATAAACATCACTGGATATCATGGCAGTGTAATATCGTGTAGGGACAATAATATCATTATATATCGCACAAGCCTAGCGCTAGTTGTACAGTAAGAAGACTTTTAGGACTTAGCACTATACTTGCTATATAATGTACACAGAATATATAGTTCACACTCTGTCCAATAAGAAACCACCTGTTATGAAGCACTGCAGTCTCTATATAGCGTAAGTATATTAGATCAACACCATTCCAGCATTGTTCCCCTATATATATTTATATATGGATATACACTCACGTATGCATGCATGCATGCATGCATGCATGCATATATATATATATATATATATATATATATATATATATATATATATATATATATATATATATATATACATATATATATATATATATATATATATACATATATATATATATATATACATATATATACATACATATATATATATATATATATATATATATATATATATATATATATATATATATATATATATATATATATATATATATATATATATACACACACACACACACATATACACACACACACACATCACATATACAGTCATTTGAAAAAATGTGTACATCCCAAGCAAATGTTTGATCCTCTTTGAAACAGTGCCTATTAGTAAAGTTGATACACTATCAAATGACACATAAATTGAAATTTTGTAGTAATTTTCACAATTTAAATGAACAAAAAACAGATCAGTCACATGGAAAAAGTAAGTACACCACTACATTTACCACACCTTCAAATCCATAAAATTAGACTCAGGTGTTGAAGATTGGGTGCCAGTGATTAGAACCTACTTAGGGAGTGCAGGTGGAACCTGTCTTATTTATACCCCTCTCATATCTAGTGTCTGGTGTTCCCTTTGTTATTGAGGTGTGTGGTGTTATCAAGCCAACATCTGAAGTAAGGCCTTCAGAAAAAAAATATTTTGGATGCCTATGAGCCTGGCAAAGGATTTAAAAAGATCTCCAAATTATTTGAAATACATCATTTCACTGTAAGGAAAATCATCTACATTGCCATCCAAGCAAATTCAGCCCAAGAGCAGACCGTGTGGTGCATAAAGAAGTCTCCAAGAACCCCAAAATTTAAACAAATTATCGGATAGTAAGATTGTAGAAATGCTTCTACAATCAGAAAGAGATTGCACAAATTTGACCTGCATGGGAGGTGTGCCAGGAAAAAGCCTTTGCTAAGACTGCAGTTTGCAAATGAGTATATAGGCAAAGACCAGACCTTTTGGAATAATGTGCTCTGGACAGATGAATCAAAGATAGAGTTGTTTGGCCACAGTAACAACAGACATGTTTGGTGCAGACCAAAGACATCTTTTTAGGAGGAGCACCTCATACCAACTGTGAAACACAGTGGTAGAAATGTTATGGTTTGGGGTTGCTTTGCTGCCTCAGGGACTGGACAGCTTGCATTCATTGATTCAACTATGAATTCTGCATCATATCAAAGAGTGCTTGAAGATAATGTGAGGCCATCTCTCTGAAAGTTGAAGTTGAACCAAAAGTCGACCTTTCAACAGGATAATGATCCTAAGCACACTAGCAAATCCACTGAGCAATGGCTCAAAAAGAAGAAAGGGGGGTTCTGGACTGGCCTAGTCAAAGCTCTGATTTGAATCCCATTGAAATGTGGTAGGGGGATTTGAAACGGACAATACATGCAAGAAAACAGTCAAACATTTTGCAACTGATAGAATATTGCATGGAGGAGTGGTCAAAAATTCCAGCAAGCAGATGTTAGAGACTGGTGGACAATTATGCAAAACACCTACAAGAAGTTATTTCTGCTAAAGGGGGCAATACTAGCTTCTGAGGCCAAGGGTGTACTTACTTTTTCCACAGAAGAATATCACACCTATTGATATTTCACCTATTTTTAATTGTGGTTTGGTTCAAGTATATCAGCTTCATTAATTAAACAGCTTCAGGCACTGTTTCAACAAGGATCAAATGTTTGCTTATCCAAATATGTAAAAAAAAATCCAACAGTTTCCATATATATATATATATATATATATATATATATATATATATATATATATATATATATATATATATATATAAAACTATAATAAACAACAACGACAATAATAATAATAATAATAATAATAATGCTACAGATTTAGGAGAGTAGGGAGAATGACCGTGTGCGCATGGAGTCAGTGCGGTCAGCACATACTGCAGACGAGAACGAACATCCGCCCACACACACATGCAACACATTACACACTCACAGCCCACGCAGTCCAGCACGCATGCGTGCACTTGTGAAAACACACACAGACACACACACACACACACACACACACACACACACACATCACAGGTGGAAAAAGGTTCAAACTGTGCAGCAAACATGGAAAGCAAGTCACAAAACAGAAGGGGACAGAGAGAGAAAAAAGAGAGAAAGAAAGAGTCAGAATGATTTTGAAAGACTGACAAAAAAAATACACAGAGAGAAAGAAACAGAGATAGAGAGAGAAATAGACTAATGCAGAGTGACTGTCAGCTTCGTCAATACAATCCATTATATATATCATGCCAATAAAGCACTCTGAATCGAACTGAACTGAGAGCGAGATAAAGCAAGATTCAAAAATGGATAGACAGAGAGAAAGAGAGAGAGAGAGAGAGAGAGAGAGAGAGAGAGAGAGAGAGAGAGAGAGAGAGAGAGAGAGAGAGAGCGAGCGAGAGGAACGCGTGGGTGGAAACACTTCCTGAGTCACAATCCTCTGAGCACGGAGAACAACACACTGTTGTGAAACACTGATAGAATGACAGAGAGAGTGAGAAAGGCACAGAGAGAGAGACGGTAAAAGACGGAGAGAAATAGAGAGAGATGCAGGAGTTGCCTTAAAAAACCAGATAACTCCAGTACACAGTAAACTGGAATTCATTCATACACTTACTCTGTGAGTGTGTGTGTGTGTGTGTGTGTGTGTGTGTGTGTGTGTACTCTCAGTGTACACAATACACTACTTAGCATATAAAATACTGGCTTTAGTGATTCAGCTTCCTACTTCTATAGAAGCACTGCATATGGTATGAGATACATGGTGCATTGAAGATGGAACCTCTTCCTGAGCGTGTCTCACCTCAGACTCCTGTCACACACTTTTGTGCGGAACACTTCCTCCTGGTCCAGACTGATGGTGCAAAATGTACCAATGTCGCGGAGACGATTCGATCCAGAACCGACACCTAGGTTACGGCCTTCACCTGAAAGAAAAAAACCCAAAACAGACACACACACATGCACAATTTGAGCAAATAACAGTGTAAGTAATTTCATATCATTAATGGTAAACTTCTTTTTTTTTTTTTTTTACAAAACGTATACATTTTCAATTAAATATTACAAAGCACAAGAGGCCATGTGTGTGCAATTTAACAAGTTTCACCAAGCTCCTTGTTTACCAACATCATGTAGACAAGGCCTAAGTTAAGCCACACATGCGAGTAAGTAATGAAGTTCAACCAGTTGTGTGTAGCCTCCATGTCACTGTTCATTTAAAAACAGACCACAATTAACTATATATGGCACGTAGGACATAACTCTTTAAAGAGTTCCTAAACAAAAGAACTTGGACATTGTCTTAGCGCCACTTGGACAGACATAAACAAAATAACTATTTTTTTTCCTGAAGCAGAGATTTTGATCTGATTAGCAGTTTGGGGAGGTACTTTTGCGACTTTATGTGATTTGCCGAGTAATAATTGAACAAATTTACCTACATGGTACGTTCATTAAAAAAAAAAAAGAAACCCTTCGGAGTTCTCAAAGCGAATTCGTTTTCTGATGGCATTTTTAACTGCTACCCTGCTCTGCACATCACTTCCTTTGAGCGCCTAGCACGCCTCGATTAGACCCACCATCCCACAAGGTACGAGGAAGACAAACATCAAGATGCTTCTCTGTCCTGGTGTCCAGGTGGTGGAACGAACCTACCTCTACCTACCTCTTCACCAAGCATGTAATTCAATTATTTAAAAAATAATAATAAATCCCTTGATGTGCATGTTTTCTTTTCATGTCGTACTTCCTGAACAGGGTTTTAGCTTGACGTTATTCTCGGGCCCTTTCCTAGTAAACTAACATGAGGATGTTTGTTTTATAGAGAGTACAAAGCTTTTCTGTAAGTTGCTTGGGATCAGCGTGTCTGCTAAACGCAGTAAGTGTAAATATAACAGCAAGAAGAATGCCTCTGGTGGATTGGATGGGAATTAGATCATTTGGTCCATGAGAAACTGTGGCATTCAGGACCGTGAGCACAATCTCACTCTATGATGGTGGATTTATAAGCGAATGCATTTATCCACTTGAGTGCTTTGTGTACACATGGTCAAAGGTGTCCATAAATATACACGGTGTACGTACGTCCGTAGTTTGAGTTGAAAAGAACGTACACACAACTTACACACATATCTGAGCTTATGCACCATAGATAGACCTGGATAGGCCTGGGTACACCGTGTGACTGAATTTCAATACACAAGTGTGTATATAGTGTACATACACCCCTGAGTGTATATAGTGAACAGGAAGTTGAAGCTGATTTTTTTTACATTTCTCTGGTAGTGAAATTGCTTCCTCATGATTTTCTTTGTTTCAGAATGTTTCGCAATGGAGAAAATGATAATGATGCAACAGTTTATCCTGATCATGGCTATGGTGGAAGCGGAGTTGATCCCGGAGCACTGTGCACGATCCTGGGATATATATCCAAACCTAATCCTAACCCTAAACTCAATAACCAAAAGGAAATCGCTTGGCTATTTTCATTGGTATTATAAGAATTGCAGGTTTTGTCACATAAAAGCAGGTGTCCAAACTGTCAGATATTCTTATTCTGTGTTTATATGTGTATGTGTCTGTGTGTGCATAGATGTGTGTATTAAAGTGCATCGTGTGTAAGATGTGGTTAAAGGCGAGAAGTATTCGCTTCCTCCCAGAATGCACTGCGGCTTCCAGCAAAACACTGATTCAGAAAAAACATGCGTGCACACACACACATACACACACACACACACACACACACACACCTCAAATAACAAATGTCAGACATCCTCATTATTCATTACACATATACAAACCAATAATTATTACACACACTTTAGTGGAGAGTGTTGGTTGAAGGTAAGGCTGTGATATTTAGAAAATTAAAAGAAAATCCAAATCCAATGCCAACCAGCTGATTTGATATCACTTTTGCTACAATAACAGCTCCTTCACCGTGAGTAGTGCACTGCATCTCCTGGTCTAAGAGCTCACTCCTATACAAGTCTCCACACATGCACACACAGAGAAATATAATGTCTAATTTCTAACTTGGACACTAAGGATGATAATTGTTCAAAATGTAGTAAATTGAGTAGAAATGTCTTCAAGAATCAGTATAACATTATGAATATCATATATTGTGAATATAGTACCTTCTCCTCTGAAAGTATCAGAACAGCAAGGCCAATTCTATTGTTTTCGCTATACATTCAAGACATTTGGGTTTGAGATCAAAAGATGAATATGAGATGATAGATCAGAATTTCAGCGGTCATTTCCTCATATTTACATATAGATGTGTTAAACAACGTAGAACACGACACCATTTGTTTGAACCCACCTATTTGACAAGTGATCAAAAGTATTGGAACATATGACAGATAGGTGTTTCTTGCTGCCCAGCTGGGCCCTGTTAAATTGATTGTTTAAAGAATGAATAGCTCTAAATGTCTACTCTTGGTCTGAGTCCTAGTTTTCACCTTTGAAGACTACATTTGTTGTTAAAAAGGATAGTCCAACATGATGACCAGAGAGCTGTCTATGGGAGAAAAGCAAGCCATTTTGAAGCTGAGAAAAGAGGGAAAATCTATCAGAGCCACAGCACAAACATTATGCATAGCCAATACAACAAAATTGGGATGTTCTGAAAAAAAAATTAACCACTGGTGTACCAACAACCAGACATCAAACAAGACAGCCAAGGAAAACAACAGTGGAAAATATATATTATATATGTGTGTAAACATAACAGCAAGAAGAATGCCATTAGCGGCTTGGAGGGGAATTAGATCATTTGGTCCAAGAGAAACTGTCGCATTCAGGACCGTGAGCACAATCTCAATCAATGATGGTGGATTTATAAGCAAACACATTTTTCCACTTGAGTGCTTTGTGTACACATGGTCAAAGCTGTGCATAAATATACACGGCGTATGTACTCTAGAAATCTGAGCAAATGTTTGTTTTAATAAATTCCATATTCTGAGTTGAAAAGAATATACACAAATTAAACACATATCTGTGCTTACGCACCATAGATAGACCTGGATAGACCTGGGTACACTGTGTGACTGAATCTCAATACACAGGTACTGAGTGTATATAGTGAACAGGAAGTTGAAGCTGATTTTTTTACATTTCTCTGGTAGTGAAATTGCTTCCTCATGATTTTCTTTGTTTCAGAATGTTTCGCAATGGAGAAAATGATATAATGATGCAACAGTTTATCCTGATCATGGCCGTGGTGGAAGCGGAGTTGATCCCGGAGCACTGGGCACGATCCTGGGATATATATCCAAACCTAATCTTAACCCTAAATTCAATAGATCAAGGAAAACAACAGCAGTTGATGAAAGAAACATCGTGAGAGGTGTGAAGAAAACCCCAAAACCAACAGTCAGTGACATCACCAACAACCTTCACAGGGCAGGGGTGAAGGTATCACAATCCACCATTCGAAAAAGACTTCAAGTACAGAAATATAGAGGCCATATCTCTAGATGCAAACCATTTATCAGCAATAAGAAGCCAGATTGGAATTCACAAAGAAAAATACAGAGATGACAACTCTAACAAAGTGATGGAAAGGCCAAAGTGTGGAGAAAGAAAGTATCTGCTCATGATCCAAAACATACAAGCTCATCAGTCAAGCATGGTGGAAGTAGTGTAAAGGCTTGGGATTTACACTGGCAGCTTCTGGAAAAGGCTCACTAATCTTTATTGATGGTGTAACACATGATGGTGGCAGCAGAATGAATTCAGAAGTCTACAGAACAATCTCTCTCCCAATTTACAGGGAAATGCATCCAATTGGGAGGAACTTCATTGTGCAGCAAGACAATGACCCAGAACACACTGCCAACAGAACGAAGGACTTCATCAGGGGTAAATTTGGAAGGTTTTAGACTGGTCGTGTTAATCACCAAACCTTAACCCAGTTGGGCAGCAGTTCACCTCCTGAAGAGGAGACTGAAGGAAGAAGCGCCACAAAACAAACAACAATTGAAAGAAGCTGCAGTACTCGCCTGGAAAAGAACATAAAAAAACAACTACTCGACCTGTAATTTGAAAGAAAAAAAAAGTCAACTAATTAAAGCAAAAGGCTATTTCAGAACATCCTCATTTTCAGGCTGTTTATTTGTGCAGTAAAGAGCACCTCAAACTGCAGTTCAGTTATGAGCAACACATAGGTTTCAAATTACATTTCCTGCTTTGTCGAATTTTTGAGACTATAAAAGTAAATAAGTTCGTGCGATACCTGTGCAAAATAACAACTCTAAGGATGCACCAGATCTGAAAATGTGCTTGTGAAGATGAACTGGTCCTAGTTAAATGATGATGAAATCCTGAAGCTTCTAAATGGATGGAGGCTGCAATGTCTACAGCAGCAACTTGGAGGGTTTTATAGTGTCTGAAAACGCAGCTGAATCGGCCTCTTTGAGCCGGTATGTCCCACTGATCAGACTCTAAACCAGCTGAGTGGGATCTTGTGTAGTTCTCACAGTCACCTCGCCATGTACAGTCATATCAAAGGGCTAATGTGCCACTAAAGCAAAAAGGAAATACTTTGCTGTTTTTTCCCCACCACCTGACTAGTTGGAATTCCCACACAGTGACTAGTGAAATATTCTGCATCTAATTGACTAGTTGACTAGTCTATACACCCCCTAACACACACACACACACACACACACACACACACACACACACACACACATCAGTACTGATACTAGAGTTTCATAATTTCAGTTCATGCCTCTGTCTATGCAAGTGCAGTTCTCTATTCCAGGTAATTCTAGAAGAGAAACCAATCTAAGCTAACACACACACACACACACACACACACACACACACACACACACACATTCCTCAGTACATAACTTTCTGACACTGTTGATTGTGTGATGTCATATACACGCACAGAGGAAGCTTAATCTCACAGAAGTAAAGCTTTAGGGAGTGTGTGACAGCAACCAATGACCTGCAGTTAACTCTCTATCTCTTACTCTTTTTCACACATACACACGCACACACACACAGGTGCGATCTGGAGGGAAACGAACATGGGCCACTGTATGCATAGCAACGGAAGTGTAGCAAACCAAGAGGGCAAAGCCTGAACAAACAAGTTCTCACACACACACACACACCCCTACTACAGCCACATTAGAGCAGAGAGTGCTCATTCAGATTTACAGGGTTCTAGAATGTAGACTTCAGAACGTAGAACTCTAGTGATCTATTGAAATAGTTGGAACATTCTGGAACAGCTGATAATCACAATGTGTTAGGTAGATAGATTCGCTGGGATTTAAAAAAATGCCCCTAGATATGATTTTGTGTGTGTGTGTGTGTGTGTGTGTGTGTGTGTGTGTGTCTCACCATCATTGTGTAAAGCATGACTGAGTGCTTGGGTGAGCCTATGTTCCTAATGATCACAGATCACCACTGTTCCCATGACCAATCACTGACCATCAGGTTCCATATGACCATTCACTGATCACCATTCTTCCCAAAGACCATTCACTGATCACCACTGTTTCCAATAACTAATCACTGATTATCACGGTTCCCAATGACCATTCAACTAATCACCATTCTTCCCCATGGCCAATCACTGATCACCATTCTTCCCCATGACCAATCACTGATCACCACTCTTAACCATGACCAATCACTGATCACCACTCTTACCCATGACCAATCATTGATCACCACTCTTACCCATGACCATTCACTAATCACCATTCTTCCCTATGGCCAATCACTGATCACCATTCTTCCCAACAACCAATCAAAATTTTCTCTTCTCAGTGATTCTCAATACAAATTATAGTACTTATCCAGTATAGTATAGACCTGTAAGTAGTTAGTTTGTGTTGCTATGACCAGAGCATGATTGCATTCTCAAATCTGATTGGTCAGATGGTGTGGGTGAATTTTGTGTAACAGCATGGCTTGGACAGCAGTTTGGCTGTAACAAACAATAGGTTTACAGTAATGCACTTACCTAATATATAATTGTATCTACAATAACAGCTTGTTCACAGGGACTTAATAATATAGACTAATAACAAACTAAACAGATTTTTTATTTTTTTTTTAAAGTAGTGTTTAACAAAGAATAAAAAGAGATAATGGTGAAGGAATGACTTGGTTATGGTTTATAGTTATTATAAAATAAGTGATAACAAGAACCAACTTGTCTCGCAAATGTTCCACAGCATTAAATCTACAGTGCATCTGGAAAGTATTCACAGCGCTTCACTTTTTCCCCATTTTGTTATGTTACAGCCTTATTCCAAAATGGATTAAATTCATTATTTTCCTCAAAATTCTACAAACAATACCCCATAATGACAACATGAAAGAAGTTGGTTTGAAATCTTTGCAAATTTATTAAAAATAAAATACAAAAAAAGCACATGAACACAAGTATTCACAGCTCAATACTTTGTTGAAGCACCTTTGGCACCAATTACAGCCTCAAGTCTTTTTGAGTATGATGCTACAAGCTTGGCACACCTATTTTTGGGCAGTTTCTCCCATTCTTCTTTGCAGGACCTCTCAAGCTCCATCAGGTTGGATGAGGAGCGTCGTTGCACAGCCATTTTCAGATCTCTCCAGAGATGTTCAATCGGGTTCAGGTCTGGGCTCTGGCTGGGCCACTCAAGGACATTCACAGGGTTGTCCTGTAGCTACTCCTTTGTTATCTTGGCTGTGTGCTTAGGGTCATTGTCCTGTTGGAAGATGAACCTTCACCCCAGTCTGAGGTCCAGAGCGCTCTGGAGCAGGTTTTCATCAAGGATGTCTCTGTACATTGCTGCATTCATCTTTTCCTCGATCCTGACTAGTCTCCCAGTTCCTGCCGCTGAAAAACAACCCCACAGCATGACGCTGCCACCATCATGCTTCACTGTAGGGATGGTATTGGCCAGGTGATGAGTGGTGCCTGGTTTCCTCCAGACATGACGCTTGCCATTCAGGACAAAGAGTTCAATCTTTGTTCAATCTTTGGTCTGAGAGTCTTTCAGGTGCCTTTTGGCAAACTCCAGGTGGGCTGTCATGTGCCTTTTACTGAGGAGTGGCTTCCATCTGGTCCCTCTACCATACAGGCCTGACTGATGGAGTTCTGCAGAGATGGTTGTTCTTCTGGAGCGCTGTCAGAGTGACCATCGGGTTTTTGGTCACCTCCCTGACTAAGGCCCTTCTCCCCTGATCGCTCAGTTTGGCCGTGCGTCCAGCTCTAGGAAGAGTCCTGGTGGTTCCAAACTTCTTCCATTTACGGATGATGGAGGCCACTGTGGTCATTGGGACCGTCAATGCTGCAGAAATGTTTCTGTACCCTTCCCCAGATCTGTGCCTCAATACAATCCTGTCTCGGAGGTCTACAGACAATTCCTTGGACTTCGTGGCTTGGTTTGTGCTCCGACATGCATTGTTAACTGTGGGACCTTATATAGACAGGTGTGTGCCTTTCCAAATCATGTCCAATCAACTGAATTTACCACAGGTGGACTCCAATTTAGTTGTAGAAACATCTCAAGGACGATCAGTGGAAACAGGATTCACCTGAGCTCAATTTTGAGTGTCATGGCAAAGGCTGTGAATACTTATGTACATGTGCTTTTTTTGGGTTTTTTTTATTTTTAATAAATTTGCAAAGATTTCAAACAAACTTCTTTCACGTTGTCTTTATGGGGTATTGTTTGTAGAATTTTGAGGAAAATAATGAATTTAATCCATTTTGGAATAAGGCTGTAACATAACAAAATGTGGGAAAAGTGAAGCGCTGTGAATACTTTCCGGATGCACTGTAACTATAAACTGTTCAAAAAGTGCAATGTGCTGTATCACACCACACTGGCCTGGCTGTTGTCATTCCTTCCTTATTTTTTGATCTGATAAAACTCTACTCTATTCTATTCTACTCTGATCCTCTTCCATATTTTTTTGATATGCAAACGATCATGATGATTTAATGAATATGTAGGACATCATCTGGTGACTTCTAGTGACTTTTTGAGCAGGCACAACTGGTTGGGAACATGAACTTGTGTAATGGACGAAGCACAAGCTAGCATTCACACTCCCCGGTTGGTTGTTGTCATGTGATGGGGTGAGTTAGCTAGCGGGTATGAATTGGCAAATGACAAGACTGAGGAGAAAAATGGGGTAAAAACAAAACAATTCACCACAGGATGTCGCTTTTCCCGAGTGGTGCAACAGAAAAGCATTTACTCTATCCTTGAGAGCTCGCAAATTCAAATCCCAGTGATGTCACAGCCATCCATGCATGGGAGTCTAGAGAACAAAATTGTCAGCGCTCTCTGGGTGGGAGGCGTGACATACATCAAAGTCACACTAGCCAATCCTGTGAGCTCATGCATGTGGAAGAAGGCAGAATGTGCTTTCCTCGGAGTGCCCCATGACACTGTATGAACAGCAGTATGAAAAGATGTGACAGTTGGTTTCACATGTCTTGAAGGTAGCACATGTTAGCCCTTGCCATCCCTGACAGGTTGTTACATGATAGGGGAGAGCTGACAAGCCAGCTAGCACTAGCACTCCAAATCCAGTGACGTTAATTTTGTTAAACAAGCAATGCTCATTTAACTACTTCAGCAAATTTCATGTTTCCACCAACACAAGCCTAATGTTGCCTATCGCACAGGTTAAACATATAATGCTGAAGTAGCTAATCACACGCTGCTAATTCACACCACGCTAACAGTGCTAACTTGGCTAAACCGGTAATCACATTTCTATTAGAAATGACGTTCAGATTATTTAGAACTAAGAGGAACAAGCTTAGCATACAAGTGGAAGAAAGAAAAAAAAAAAAACTAAACAAATGCCTCAGGGTGTGGAAACCGAAGCACAAATTTGATGTTAGACGTATCTCAATCCCCTATGTGGTTTAGAATTTCATCAGAATAGTTTACTGAGATGAGGAGAAGATAGACCGGGGATTTTGCTGTAAAATCTAAAGAAACAGCCGGCAGCAACTAAAGAGCATGACGCTTTGTAGCAACCAACAGCACGAGAATGCGCCACAGGTAATACACTACCTGAAAAGGTAAGCAGTGTTCATTTGTACCTTCAGGAAACGGTGCGGTCAAAACACACACATTGCTCTCAGTCCCAATAGGGACTTTAAGCATCGATGGCTGAAGGCACAGCTGTAGCAGCCGGAAATAAATCTGCATGAATGACTCTTACATGCACTGCGATTATTTCTCGCATCAAAGCGCAACACGTCATATTCAGGAGTTTCCTCTTAGGTAAACACGACTTTTGAATATTTTTAATATGTCAGCAGTAACGGTATATGACTGAGCGGTCATATCTCCTTTTAAATGTGTGTAACACACACACACACACACATATATTTTATATATATATATATATATATATATATATATATATATATATATATATATATATATGCATATATATATATATATGCATATATATATATATATATGCATATATATATATATATATGCATAGCATTTGAACAACAGCATCACACTCTGTTAGTATACAGTACTTCTATACATTGGCATAAAAGCAAAAAAGTTTTCTTTAGACATAACCTTTTAATCAGTTTTAATTGATACGTTTTAATTGATTCACCCATAATATAGTCTTTCTGTCGCTTATGTTTTTAAGGGATCACCAAAACATCCACCATCTTTAAGCCAAATTCATACTAGAATACTTGTAGCTATGCCAAATGGATTCCCATTTACTGTATAGAATAGCACTGGTGCTGTAATACCAGCACAATCCAATAAAAAAAAAATAATAATAATTAAAAAAAAAAATTATATATATATTTTTTATGAACGGGCGTACAGTGGCTTAGTGGTTAGCACGTTCGCCTCACCCCTCGAGGGTCTGGGGTTCGATTCCCGCCGGGGCCGTGTGTGTGGAGTTTGCATGTTCTCCCCGTGCTGCGGGGGTTTCCTCCGGGTACTCCGGTTTCCTCCCCCAGTCCAAAGACATGCATGGTAGGCTGATTGGCGTGTATGAATGGGTGTGTGAGTGTGTATGTGAGTGTGCCCTGCGATGGATTGGCTCCCTGTCCAGGGTGTACCCCGCCTTGTGCCCAATGCTCCCTGGGATAGGCTCCAGGTCTCCCCGTGACCCTGAAGAAGGAGTAAGCGGTAGAAGATGGATGGATATTTTATAAACACTATTTGAGATGAAGCTGCAACAAAACAAAAAAAATGTCTGTTGAAATGAACTTTGCTTTGGTTTGTTTCATTTATATTTAATTATTAAATAGATACATAAATGACAGGCAACTATTCCGTGCCCTTGTAGAACATCAGGCAAAATGATTCATCCGTCCCTTGGAATCACAGAAATGAACACAGAATTAAGCAAAACGCCGCATTACTCGTCGGAGCTTCGAAATTACCACAGATTTGGGCCGAGACGCGTCATGTGACGTCATCACAGCGCGCGTTTAGCCAAAACTCTCTTCGATTCATATGCGTCGAATATGAGTACAGCTAAAAGGTCTCGTTTACCAACAAAAGTCACTGTGGAAGACGGTTTTTGTGCGATTTTGCCAATTCGAGTAGTTTTCCGCAAAACAAAGCACACAGAATCCACAAAATGACTTATGGTCATCAATAATCGCTATTTACATGGTAGTTTCTTAATCAGAGTATTGTCTTAATCAGGTTAATATCAGATTATTGTTACCCATGTAAACGTACCGATTCACAAAAATAAAAAAGTGAAATCCTGTACAGACTGGTTTACTGTCTATACCCAAGCTTCAATTAGGGATGTGCACTGCCATTCAAATTCCCAGGTTAACAGTTTGATGCGCTAGTATTTGAATTCATTAGTTAGACAGACAGATTTTGCCCTATCTCCACATAAAGACAGTTAGGAAAAATGAACAAGAATCGTATCTGGCAGTATTATGATGCCAGCCATTGGTGTACAATTTGAAGGTGTGGGAAAAGTCTTGAGTGCGAGTGGTCAGATACGAAGCTCTTGGGTTACAAAAGCACAACTAATACATTTCCAACGACACGCCTTCAAAACTTACAGCAAATTTAAAACAACAACAGACACCAGTTGATTTGCAGAATAAGCACATTTTACACCAGAAGTGAAGCTGCATGCGGCACATCTCAACCACCCCACCACACTTTATATACCGGGTGCTGCTCCCGCAGGAAGCACTGAAATGATGCTTAGTAAATATAACCAATTCATAAAAATGCCAACACCACTGTAATCACATAAAACTCTTTAATCCAATTACATCTTCACAATTCCAATTACATTTAACTTCAATCGCCTGAGCTGCTACAGCAGGGTACATGCTGAAATATTGAGCTGATATCCATTCAAGCTTTTTGCTGTGGGTTTAATATTTCTGCATTTCTGTTCATCATTTCTTGATATTACATCTGGCAAACACAAACATTCACATCTCCGTGACAGACAGGAAGCAGGCTTAATTGCGTGTGAAAACGATACTTGATTACACCACAGTAAAAACTCCTTTCTCCTCAGAACAGTTAACTCTTGTTCAGTAACTCTTTCAGACATGTGAATATTAAAAAATTAAGCAGCAGGCACATCCCTAGCTTTATCAGACTTAAGTAGAACCTGGGATATTAAACATGTGGAGGGGGGGGGGGGGGGGGGGGGGGGTTGTCCTTCAAAAACGGAAACATTACGAAACCTGTAAAAATATACAAGTGTAAATTCAAACTTCAAAAAATTAATTAATTTCGATGAGATATATTATCAGACAAGCTTTGGGTTCATTTGCAGCTTTGGGAGTGCTACTGAAAAAAAAAAGGAAGTGAGGCAGTATCTCAGCAACAGCTTTGACATACTGCCATCAAATGTAGTGTATCTCCCTGGGAACAAGCACTCATAGTCCCAATGGTTTCTGGTCTTCCTCTGTCGCTAAGGGGTGAGGCCTGAAAGTGCTTGGCCCCCTTAATTGCTGCTTACAGCTATTATTATTATTATTATTATTATTATTATTATTATATATTATCCACTTAGGATTAACTCCCCTTCCTCACTAAGAGTTGCTCTGACAAATTTACTAACATAGTTTTAAGAGTAAGTCTCAGATGCTTTATGCTCTTTAATGAGCTAGCACTGTCTCTGACTATGTTTACTATGTTTGGACAGCAATAATCTAATTATTGACCTTATTCTGAATAAAACAATATTGTAATTAAGGTGTTTATATGAGTTGCTTTGAATGCACGTGGATAATGCGGCTAAAACAGGAATACTCCATGTGTCTTAATTCAATTTGTGTTTACTTCGAGTATGACTTTAGTCAGATTAAGATAATCAATAATCGCTGTTTACGTGGTAGTTTCTTAATTAGAGTATTGTCTTAATCGGGTTAATATCAGATTATTGTTGTCCATGTAAATGTACTGTGTGAGTCCCAAATTTTCAACTAATTGACGCATCACCATAATGTGAGACACAGACAGACACAAAGAGAGACAGAGGGCTACAAGTTAATGGTGTTAACACAGAATATTCTCCTACGCATAATGAAACTGTAAAGGTGATTTTGTGAATGAACACGAGCCATTCACCACTCTCATTCAGTTCAATACTGAATCAACCTTTCACACGGTCATACACTCAGCACACAGCGATGAACACACTCTCACTCTCTCTCACTCTCACTCTCTCTCTCACACACACACACACACGCACTTCAACAGTGGTGCTGGTAACACAAACACTTCCATTATACACTTCCATTAAACACTGCCATTGTAAATCCACTGTGGATGTGTCCCAAATGACACACTCCATTCACTGAAGGCCATAAAAACACACAACAGGAAATGGAAATGGAAACAAGCATTTTCCTTTTATATTGTGACATATTTCTAAATTAAAACTCAGTGTTTCAGTGTTTTCTTGCAATTATCGCCGGAACTGATATATAACATAATATTTGTTGGAAATAATACCCCCCCCCTCCCCCCCTTACACACACACACACACACACACACACATGCACAATGGTGAAAACGTGGGAGACTTTCAGAAACAGGTAGTAATAATTTATTTTTAGTATAAAAAAATATATAAAAAACCCAAAACAAAACAAAACAAGAACGATTTTGTCTTTTAAGTGATTGACAGACGGATATACCTTGCACAGCACAGGAAAGAGACTGTAGGAAAAATATCAACACTGATTTAACCATAATGTAAACGTACTAACAAAAAAATATAACGGTTAATCAGAGCAGTAACGAAAATGTTCACTACGAGGCAGACGATTAACTCGGAAGGGGCAAAGATTGAGGCTTAACACATGAATCAGTAACACTGTAATGAGCAATAAACTCTCTGAACAACCAACACACTCTGACACAGACACGCTGGCAGTCTAAAACACACTCAACACTCACTTTGTACGCTAACTGCACACGTGGTAGTGCATCGACCCAACACATTATAGCGTATCCAGCTTCATCACCACCTCCACCAACCAACCAACCAACTATAATACACCAATACACTGTGATATCACCAGTGGCATAGAAATGTTTCTGATTGTAAAACAGATGGAAAGTGCAGGCATGGAATTGCTGTTGTGGGGTTACACGATTACAAACACAGAATTGTTTCTCAAAACAAAAAAACAAACAAACATTTACATTTTATGGCATTTGGCAGACCCCCTTATCCAGAGCGACTTACATTTATCTCATTTATACAACGGAGCAGTTGAGGGTTAAGTGCTGGGATTTGAACTCATGACCTTCCGATAAGTAGTGGTGTTTAAATAAACAAACAACCACACAAACAAACAAACAAAAAACATAGCCTAAAATATAAACTTTTTTTTTTTCTTCCAGAATGAGTAGATGTTTTTGATCCTCTTTGATACCAATAGTGATACCAAAATGAGTATTCTACTTAGTATCGATCAGGGGCATCATGGAACGTTTTCTTTAGTGCGGTTTATGCTGGGTGTTTAAACTGTATCTTTAAGGATGACCAACCTGAGCTTGACTTGCAAGCAAAGCTCAGATGCTGACAAGCGAGTCAAAAGGAAAGGAAAGGAAGTGCCAATGTCTCAGTGCTCACAGAATTAGCGCTCTAACAAGCAAACATTTCTCTGTGTTTGCGAACACCTTGGCGTGTTCACACACAATGCTTTCTTGCGCACGTTTTTAGTGCCTATGCTCACTGCTCTTCATGCCTTCTCAAGCTCTCTATTAGAGATACTGTTCAAACATCATACTGTAAGACGTTCCATCAGGTTACTTGTATAGTCCTGTTTGCGGTCTGCTTTGATTTGTTTCGCTATCATTAATTGTGATACGTCCAGATCGCTGTTATTTCATGTCATCTGTTCATTAGTACAATAATGTACGCTATGCTTACTTTGTGTGGTATGAGGGCTTTTTTTTTTTTTTTTTACGAGTAAACAAGCATGATGTTCGGACCGTTACCCAAGATCACTACCTGTCCTGATGCAGCCCTAATTAAAACCTATGATTTGTGCTCATGATCTGATGCGACGTGATCCCTGGTCCAAGTGATGACTCCTACTGCCATGTATTTCATGAACAGAACTATGAGACACACATGCTTCGAAACAATGGCCCGTAGACCATTATACAGCCTCGTGAACATGATGAACACGACAAACGTGCTCTGACATATATAAGTGGCCACTATGAAAAACATTAAAAGATATTTTATACTACCACATGCCTGGTAGGCCTGTCACATTAACTACTTTTGTTGCACGATATATTGTCCCAGAAATAATCACAATAAATTAAATGATTGTCATTTTATGCCAGTGATATTATGATAATATATTATGATAATAGTTTGAGATCTTTTAACTCTTATGAATATTCAGACACTGGAACTGGAACGTTCAAAAAATAGTTTTTAATCTTCTGAAGAAAAATGGCATAGAATATTCATCAGCGGCATATTAGTTGACAAGAAAATGCAAAAATTCAACCAAATATTCGCACATTTTATATATTAACAAATAGATGTGAAACCGCCCTTGTTGGGAAAACCAGACCTCTTGAAATACATTACAAAAACATTATAATGAGTACACTATTATAATACAATATTGTGCATTCTTTACACTTTAGTTATTCATTGTCCGTGTTTTGTCCGTGCGCTGTTAGGGAAAGAGCGTATTAACGACATGACCAGTGCTTGCTACACATCTTAAATTTGCGTTCGAATGTGTGTTTTATCTTAAATTCGAGGAACATGTGAAGCTCGAATCTTCATTTGACGGCCCTAGAGCAGACAAAAGGGCAGAGGCAGTGTGAATGTTTAAAATGTCGGTGATGTTCGTTCATGTAAACAAACACGCATGTAAACACAAAGGGCGATATCGAGGTCAGCAAAAATGATCCGGATCAAGGCCATATTTCGTACGATAAGTCCATGACGTAATTATCGTGACAGGTCTAATGCCTGGTTGTGTGTTGTATGTGAATACACTGATAATCATCTGCAAACTCAATAACTGCAAGTGTTTGCAGGATTTGCCCTCATCCAGTTGGAGCAACTTGGGAAAATGTTTTTAATGCAAACATAAACACATTCAAGAGAAGACGTATGAAAGTCCATTTTGTCCAATGATGAGGAGCTCGTCTAACACCAGTGAGCTAAGTGTAGACGTGTTAAAAAAAAAAAAAAAAAAAAAAAAAAGGGAAATCCAATACTGAAATAAAACGCATGCGATATTAAATAGATATAATGAAAATATTTTGTCAAAATTCATTGGCTTACTGATCACCGGCCTAAAGGTTTCACTATGGTAGGATAAATATGGATAACCCACCCAGCAAGTGAACGCCAACACAACACGTTCCGTGTCCAAAATCACAGAATGACACTTGCAGATAACCTAAAATGATTTTGTAATGTTCGTTTGCCTTGTAATTCATGGAGAAATTTATATTTATATAAATTATACCAAAGCATTCAATATGGAGCCCTCTTAATGAGTGAATGCTACATCATCATCATCGTCGTCGTCATCATAATTAGACATTCAACATTCAACACATACAATATTGTTATCATGTGAAAATACAGGCATTGGGCAGTGGGCTGTGTAATTAGGCAGCATTTTTGGCCACTATTTGTGCTCTGGGGATGAAGTCTGTCCCATTCGAAAGCAAGGCAGCATAAGGAGAGCTGTCTTCTGTCCTGATCTTGGACAGATTTGAAGACAGATTGCTACGGAGAAAGCAATTCCATAAATCTGTTCACCAAACCATGAAAGTTTTTTTAAAAATTGCCATACTGAACAATACTTTTTTGGGGTGTTTTTTTTCAGTATAGTATTTTTCTTTAATTATGTTTGAAGATATTGTTAAAAAAAAAAGATGATGAAGAAGAAGAAAAAAAGAGAGAGATAAGGTGAAGCAAATCACTGTGATATGATAACTGCATATCAAAGAGGGTAAATAACCTTTCACAGACTTTTGCCTACATTTTCAGGAACGCTCGTAAAAAAAAAAAAAAATAATAACCTTTGCATATTCGCATGAATAAATATATGCCATGTTAAAGAGCCTCATAGTAAGGGTGTGTTTACACGACATGTTTACACGACATGTTTACACGATTAAAGCAAAAAAACAAAAAAAAGTTTGGTTTAAGCCTTACCTGATTAATACTGGACATACAACCACCAACCACCTCTACTTACGTTTGGGCTATTTCTAATGGCTCCCTGTTGCTGCTTCTACAGTGATAAGACTCATTTACTGTCTCGTATTTTATACAGCTTCTGCGACGGTGTGAGGCGAGCTTCAGTCTTCGAAAGGTGCCAAAATGCTTAATAACTACAATCACGGCGTTCTGCTTTCCTCAACCAGACATAATCGACTGAGAACAAACTGGTGACTTTAACTAAACTTGTATTGGCTGCCTTAAATCACAAGCCCCTCATTCATATGTTTTTAACTCTATCTATCTATCTATCTATCTATTGCTCTATCTATCTATCATCTTATTGTGTTAATATAAAACGCTGGCAATTAATGTGACCGAGCAACCTTCTTCTACTGTACAATGTAAAGAAAAGCCTGTTTTCTATGATTATGTGTTTTCCCTTGTGATAACTAATCATGTTATGGATATTGAGCAGAATAAAGCCTCCCGGTATTGTTTGTCCCTAATTGTCTTCTTCTTCAATAATGTCTGATAGCCCCATTATTAATTCTGGACAATCATCTATAGAGAGAATTTAAAACTCGTGTAGTGTTGATATTTCTGAGCTGGTGGAGAATTTAAACATGTACTGGAGCAAGAGAAACATATGCCATGTAGTGAGTTACACACCGTGCTGTGTCATCAGATTCACATGAAATAATCTTCTTTCTGTATTTATTATTAGTGCTGAAAGGCAGTGCGACTTCCTGTGAGCAGAATTTCGCAAGTTTTTGCTGAATTTCTCTTCTCTGTGCGTTTCTCATTCCGGGTACAGGGTGATTCACTGCCACTGTTCACGTACAGCACACATCATCTAGCTCTACAGCTCGGCACCAAAGAGCTCCGATGGTGCTTAAAGAGTTTTAAAAAGGGGAAGTGGAGTCGTTTTAACTTTTAGCCGTGTGTTAAAAGGTTTCAGTCTTTCACTAAAGCGGCTGCTGAACTCCTCCTGATGCTGGCGCAGCCCGACTTTCACACTTTCCCCATCCGGATCAGGTTGATATTATGTTGATATTTACACACATCAGACCCTAGCTCATTCTAACCCCCACGGTATGTTTGTGTGTTTTTGCTCCTACCGCGCCCCTCTTCGTGTCGATCACACACTTTTGTGTGCGTGTGTGTGTGTGTTTCACCCTCTACCAAAACAAATATTTAACAAAGTAGTGAAGGTGAAGGATTTCACACTTACAGATTTTCCCTCGTAGACTTTGTAGAATCCGGATTTTCGTGTCGTCTTCTTCCGCCATGGTCAAAGCTTTGTATGTGTGTGTGTGTGTGTGTGTGTGCGTGCGCGCGCGCGTGTGTGTATGTGTGTGTGTGTGTGTATGTACAGTAGCTACATTCACTGAGTACTGCGCGCAACTCTCGGGAGCGCCTGCTGTCACTACCCGATTCGCGGTGCGCATGCGCGACATTTTCCACGCATGCGTATAAAACGGCGCGGTTTTGCGACGTTACCCGGATCACACTGCGCATGCGTGAAATAATAAACACACTCTGGACGAAGATAAAGGTTGCTGCTGTTCTGCAAGTGCGAGTTATAGTCATTTCTGTTTGTGGGTTCTTTTTTTGAAATAATAATAATAATAATAAAAAAGCATGGAATTATACCTTTTGGTCGTTTGAAATAAATTCACACGAATTTACTCTTTAAAAGATCTAATTTCTTCATTTACATCACGCTGTGTTTATATGGTCGATAAGTACAGCTAACCGGCTAAGCGACTGTCCCCCTGCTGGTAAACCGGCCACTTCCGGTAATGTTACATGCGGGTAAGTGAAAGTAAACAATTAGGCTTATTACTTATTTTTGATGTAAAATATATCAGTTTATAAAGCCCGAGGATTAAGTGACGATACACATCACCCTACGTAAAAAAAAAACAAACAAAAAACTGGAAAGAGGTCATGCTATCGGTTTGTCCGCTTACTAAGTTACAAATCTGCTTAAGATATTGTTTATTTTATTTAAGGCAAGACACTACGGGGCATAAGGGTAATGAAAAAAACAAAACAAAACCACTATAGCTATTATAAACAATCAAAAGAACCCAATAGCTATTATAAACAACAAAAATACCAACAAAAATAACCCAATAGCTGTTATAAACAACAACAAAAATAATGCCAGGAAGGATTTCATGTTATTGGTTTGTCAGCTTCCTAATTTGCAAAACTGCTTAAGATATTGTTTATTTTATTTAAGGCAAGACACTACGTGTCATAAGGGTAATGGAAAAACCCCCAAATCAAAACCCCTGTAGCTATTATAAACAACAAACTTTGCCAGATGATTACTGGTGTTCTTTGAATCGGAACTTTGGAACTAATTTCAGAAATGTATATTTAATTACAAATGTGCCTAATTAATAAAACCAATAAGCCAAGCGAGCACAGCTGATCGTGCTTTCTGGGTTTGAGGGATGGCATGCTCTCTATCTCCTGTCAATCGCAACTACACCAGCCAGTTATTGGCGGCTGTGAGCTCATGTATGAGGAGGAGGGTTGATAGAGCGGTGTTACGCTGCCCCGTGATGCAGCATGAGCAGTAGTTTGAAATGACTTCATGGCTGGCCTCATGTGTCTCATCTTAGTTTTCACCCTCACCACTTTGGCAGCTGTCACATGATAGGAGAGAGTTAGTTAGTGGGTGGGTGAAAACGACGTGGTTTAACGTGTTGATGTGGGGTTTGTAAGGCTTATGAGGAAAACTGACATGTATATCATGATGACACAGTGTGAAGTGTAGAGGTCGAACAATCGTGGATTATGTCAAGCACTGCTGAACTTTATTACAAAAATAAACAGTACTGACTGTACCATGAAAATGTACTGTACTTTTTTTTTAGTGACATTAATATATAAATTTTACCTATGAATAAAGTAAATAAGTAAATAAAAGACATACAGCCAAACTGAACCGAATAGTAACACTCGGCTGTGGCTCAGGTAGTAGAGTGGGTTGTCCACTAATCATTGGTGGTTCGATTCCTTGAGCAAGACACTTAACCCCAAGTTGCTCCAGAGGGCAAGCTAGCTCTGCTATCATTAGAGTGTGTGTGTGTGTGTGTGTGTGTGTGTGTGTGTGAATGAGAACAAGTGTAAAGCGCTAAGGTTAAAAAAGTGTTATATAAGTGCAGACCATTTACCATTCCAAATAAATATAGAGACGTCTAAAAGGAATCAAAAAACACTTCAAATAACACAACAAAATTTGTCAGCGATAGTTTTTATTTTGCCTCCAGAGGCAGCTCCCGTACTGAATAATGACAGCAGACGCTTCTCAGCCGCTCCTGCGACGGACGCAACCGGGAAATCGGGTTGTGGGTTTTTTGCAGATAACCGACAGTTCCAGCAGTCGGTTATCAGTGCCGATGGGATCGGTTTTGTCAACCTCTAGTGGAGTGAACAGAAACCGAACTAAACATTTTTCTGTTGATATTTTTTATTTTCGTACAGTTTAAAGAGAAATACAGTTTATCCAGAAACAAAATCTGAAAATTGATTGACGGTACCAAAATTGTCGTTCCTACCTGTATATTTTGTCTGTTTGTTCTGTCAATATAAGTATTGATTTGTTCTGGGATAAGAGATGCCAGATGTGTTACTTAGCAAGGCATCAGGGTTGAAACGTAAAGTAACAGTCTTGACGTTTTTCTGTAGCGAAGACTAAAATGATTGGAAAAAGGAATTTCTAATCTAAAGGAATGATTATAGTAAATGAAAGTGAGGTAAGCCAAACATTTCAAGAGCTCAAAGAAAATTCAAATAAATAACAAATAGTATACAATATACTCTTATTTTTATTGATATAAAATGAATCATATCTTTATGTGAAAATAAGTCTGTTGTACTGACCTGTTAAAAAGTGTTGTAAATAATAGTTTATTATAGCTTTGCGTCACTTCTTATATTTAATGTTGAAATGTATACTTGCCTAAAAAAAAGGTTCAAAAAGAAAATAAGAAAAAAAACCCAAAAAGTGATATTTTGCAGGATAGAGGCCGTTATTGTAAACATTTGTATACTAAACATTGTTGCTGTTGTCAACCCAGTTACCCTTATGCCAGATGTATTATTGAGCTATATTTTGAGTAATAATATCTTAGGATGGAGGTAAAAGATCGGATAGTTAGAGGAATGGTAGATCAATTACATATGGTAATTAAATAATTATAGCTACCGTCAAAAAAGGGTAGCAACATTTTACAATATTCAACCTAATTTTGGTCATTTCAAATGATATGCGTGTAAAATTGCAAAGAATTAAATATCTAGTTCATTTCATTAACTATATTGTAGTAAGTGAGACTTAGCTTGCAAGACATTGTTAAAAATTGCTTGCAAATACATTCGATTTAATATCCAATCATTGTGTTAATAAAAGCAGCTTCCATGTGAAATACATTTACACTTATACACATATACACTCACTGACCACTTTAATAGGAACACCTGTACGTTGGCTCATTCATGCAATCATGTGGGTGCAGTGCATAAAAGCATGTAGATACAGGTCAAGAGCTTCAGTTAATGTTTACATCAAACATCAGCATGTTGAAGAATGTGATTGACGCTGTGACTTTGAGCAGGGCATGGTTGTTGGTACCAGTTGGGCTGGGATTTTCATGCACAACAGTCTATACTCTAGATGATTTGTACAGAATGGTGCAAAAGTTTAGAGTTGAATATTGGAAAAAGACCAGATTATGTTTTTCTAGTCTTCACCTGCCCAGTTTCGCGTAAGGCTATGCCCACTGTAGCCTCAGACCGAACCCAATGTGGTCTTCTGCTGTTTTAGCACATCCATCTCAAGGTTCAATGTGTTGTGCATTCTGAGATGCTTGTCTACTCACCACGGTTGTAAAGAGTGATTATTTGAGTTATCCTAGATTACCTGTCAACTATTACCAGTCTGGCCATTGTCCCCGACTTCTCTCATCTATAAGGCGTTTCCATCCGCAGAACTGATGCTTAGGGGAAATTTGTTGTTGTTGTTATTGTACAATTCTGTGTAAAAACAAGAGAATGTTATGTGTGAAAATCCAAAAGAGTTTAGCTGTTTTTGAAATACACAAAACAGCCTCTCCTGCACCAACAAGCAAGCCACAGTCAAAGTCACTGAGATTTAAAGTTTTCCCCATTCTGATGTTTGATGTGAGCATTATCTGAAGCTCTGGACCTGGATCTGCATGATATATGTATCCACCACCTAGTGGCAGAGGCATAAATATAAATAAAGTTTTTTTTTTTTTTTTATTGCAGGCTTAAAATGTATTATTAAAAAAGTACACCAAGATAATTCATATCAGAAATAGAAGCATTTTGGGGTGGAGGGGAGAAAAAGAAAAACTTGGAGTGCCCTGGTTGTATAAGCGTGCACACCCCTTAACTAACACTCAGTCTTTTTGGGGTCTACCAACATAACACTTATTGATTTGGCAAATTTATTCCAGTCTTCCTTGCAAGAAATATCTATCAAATTGTGAGGGTATCTCCTGTGCACAACCCTCTACAAGTCATTCCACAGGTTTTCAATAGGATATAGATCTGGGCTCTGACTGGGCCATTCCAAAACATTTATCTTCTTCTGAAACCATTCCTTGTTGACTTGGTTTTGTGAGTTGTGTCATTATCATGCTCGAAGGTGAAATTTCTCTCCAGATGTCTGCAGATTTTGGATTTTGAGCCAAAATAGATAGATAGATATTTGGAGCTATTCATGAGAAAGAGTTCTGCCTTGGTCATTTCAGACCATAATATATAGTTTCCCAAAATGTAGGCATGCTTGGATGTTGTTTTTATTTTCTTTTTAAAAAAAAAAAAAAAAAAAAAATTATATATAAAAGGCTTCTAACTAGCCATCCAACCGCATAGCCCATTTGAGGAATACAAGAGATTATTGCCAAGAGATTATATTCAGGGAGTGAGTAGTACTTGCCAGATATTCCTGCAGCTCCTTTTAAAGAGCACCTATTATGGTTTTGAAATGTGCCTAAATTTGTTTTAAAGGTCTCATACAATAGATTTATATGCATCCAAGGTCAAAAAACACTTCAATGTACTTATAATTTAAACTGCAGCGTTAACCCCCCCCCCCCCCCACCCCCCCCAAGTGTCACAAATGACTCGTTAAATGATCCGTTCTAAAGGATTCACTCTAAACTCCTCCTTTCAGAGACCATACTCTGTATGGTCATACTGCTCTGATTGGTCTACCGCTGTCAACAAGCAGCCAATGAAGACCAGAGGCGTGTTTTTTTCTTACAAACCTATGTAAGTTAGTACAGGAAGTAAAGTCTGGAATTACTAACGACTCATTTCAGCTGTTCAGAATCAGTTCCTTCTTTTAAGAGTCATTAACTCCGTTTGTCGTGCGCTTTTTTGATTTTTAAGCTCTGCACACTTTTTACATTCACAAACAGCTCTATAACACACTACATGAAAGATAGTATTTGAAAAACCATAATAGGTGCACTTTAATGTTGCTGTAGGTCTCTTGGCAGCCTCCCTGATCAGTTTTCCTCTTGTCTTTTCATCAATTTTGGAGGGACGTCCTGTTCTTGCTAATGTCGCTGTGCTGCCCCATTTTCTCCACTTGTTGATGGTGGCCTTCAGTGTTCCATGGTTCATCTATGACTCCGCTCTTCTGATCAATACCTTTCGACAATGAGATCCCGTACATGCTTTGTAAGCTCTTTGTGGACCATGACGTTATCGGTCGGTTGAAACAATTTGAAGATATCAAAAAATCCTACAGTAACAGTTGATCTTTATTTGAGGTTAATCACAATCACTTTGATTGTGATTAACAATTGATGGCAGGCGTATGATAATTATGTTTGAACACAAGTTTGAATGTTATTGGTTAATTCTGAGCAAAGTCGCATGCCCCATTGTAAAAGGGGGTGCTCGATTATGCAAGTTTTTTCTTTTCATTTTTTGAATAATTACATGTTGATTAATTGAAATGAATAATCACAGGTTTATTACAATTAATAATATTTATTGCGCATCCTTCATTGGAGCATTTGTGTGAACAATTAGAACATTGAAATGAAGAAAAACACCAACTTGGTTAAAAGTTGAAAAATAACAAATGAAAAATAAACACAAAGAGTCGTATGTGTGGACTGACAATGAGGTGGATCTACTACTTAAGGTTACACGTGAATACAAAGAGTTCACCCATGTCTTATTCACAATCTGTTTTTACTGCCTGAGCAGTGGATTCAGGAACAGTACAGTAGGCTACATATCATATTCTGGAGCCTCCACAAATGGGTGTAATAATAAAACTAAGCAAAAATAAAAATAGCAAGCATGTTATGAAATAAGAAATGACAGATTACACAGGTAATAACCTGTTCAGCAGCTGTAATAAAAGGAGACCCATCACATTCATATAACATTCAAAACTGCAATGGGCATACACAGGTTGCCCATTTTTGGAAAAAAAAAAAGGTCGTTTTTTTTTCAGTGACCCAGACCACATTAGTCACTTGGAGTCGTTGGAATACTTTGATATAACTGCAAAATATTTTACTATGTGTATAACTGGAAACAAACGGATTAAACTACAGGACTAATGAAACATCTGCCGAATGATGTTAACTTCTAATTACAGCTGTGCCCAGTGACAACGGAGAAGGTGCACAGACACGGGGTTACATTAATACCCCCCCATGCTTTGAATTTCCATTTTAACCATATAGTTGTACATGGGTATTGTGGGAATCCTATGCCATATATTGTCAAATAATGCAAGTCTGCCAAATAAGGGAAAGTGTCTGCGTGCCTAATGCAAGTGCATTAATTCTAGTATGTTTATAATTCCATTAAAATATATTCATTATAAACAAAAATACTGGAAGAAATATAAACATAAACGAAAATCTTAGAGACCACAACTGACAAAATAACCGGACAAGTAGTCCATTCATTGATATGTATAAGGACAGGGTTAAAAATTAAACAACCAGCCACTAGAGGGCATCATAGACACTTTGGGTTAACATACCATATCAATCACTTTAATGTCAACAGAATTACACATTTCATTGAATTGACCATTGCAAGAGTCACAATAATAACTCACTTTAGTGCTTCAATTCCTTTTGAACTACCTTTTTTTTTTAAATTATTATTATTAAATCAAACACTAAGTAAAGTAATTTTAAATTTATTTGATTTGCAAGTTACGGCAGTTACAGTGACATCTACCTGCTAGTATTTCCATACTTGTCATACGATTTGCCCAATTCACTTAAAAGAGTAGTTCAAAATTAATGAAAAATTAATGAATCGCCCGCAAGTGTATGTTGACAAATAATGTGAATATGATGGAGAACATTTTAATCGAGTCTTTGAATTGTGATTAAGTCCTGCTTCTGTTAAGCATCTGATAAGCAATGACACATCCACTTGATCCAGGGAGGCAAATGAAAACATACAAAAATAAAATTTTCTCCTCTCATAGAAAAAACATAAAAAATTACCAACAGTATTTTGCAGGAAACAAATAAAAATTCTTTATATTTACACCATTGTAAAGTGACAACTTTTTATCAACTTTCATTCCTGTCACATAGGTTCAAATGTGCGTCTTCGTACTGCGCTCATTAACGTTTACTGTGTAACATCATTTTCTGCATTTCCTTCCTTCAGAATCAGTTGTGGGCATAAAAAACAGGTTCCTCTTTACACAAATGCCACTCTGACTTGGGTGACTGCAGGGAAGCGCCCTTAATCGCAGGCACTCTTTTCAGACATGTTGTATAGAGGTTGGATGTGTTGAGATGGTTGTTTGTTAAACTTTTAGGCAGATGGGCCTTTTTCACTTGAGTCTCAAACCCCAGAGTGGAGTCTTTAGAATATTCCACAAAGCTTTTCTTTTTCGATTTTCTTCTCTGAATCTCTGGATGAAATGGAGACAAAGTCCTGTCACCTTTACAGGACAACAAAAGGGATGTCTTTTTGTGGAGTTGAGGGATTTGGGGATAAATTCCCTTAGCATCCATATCCAGTGCCTCCTCAGTTTTAGGGCTGAGTGGTAAGCAGATTTTAGGACTTGCCCAGGGTTCAATTTTCGGTTGTTCTTTGCTTTCTGAAGCAGGCAAGTATGATCTTGTGATTGTCTCACTATTTTCTGTCTCTTTTACCTTATTGAAGTGCTTGCTCTCATGTATGCTCAGCAGCATTGCAGACTTGCACACTTTAGGGCAGTACCGACAACTATGTTCCGTACTGAACCTTTCAAGATGTTTTGTTTCATGGCTCTTTTTGGTGGCAAGGTAGAGGAACCGCTGTGGGCAGTATGAGCAGCGGTAGCGTTTTTCACTACTCAGGCTACGAGTCAACCCTATCGAGTTAAAGCATGAGCCATCCTCTGTGCAACTTTGGCAGGCAAAATCCTCGGTGAATGGGACATCTGCATTGGGAAGCTCGTTGATAGGACACTGTTTACCACAAATCTTGCAGCGAGGCTGATGGCAGTTGACAATATGCATGCTGAGGGTGGCTGAAGTCGAGAAGGAGCTACTACAGCAATGGCAGGTAAAATTCTCTTTTGGACTTTGACTCCTTAGCTCCATCCTAGACTCAGATCTCTCGGCTGCGACTCTTTCCTCTAGACCACAATCCATTTCCATGAAGTCATCATCTGGTTCAGGAGACAGTGGCTTTGTATAGTACTGAGAAGCCTTTAACCTTTTCCGCTTGGATCTGAATCTTTTGCCCTTCTTTTTAGGTTTGTATGAGTAATAAGGACGCCACAGTTTGTCATTTTCAGGATCATTCACATCATCATATGGCTCATCTTCTATGACTGAGCTTGGAACTTCTGTCCGTAGGCGCAGATTTGGGAATCCTAGATCATCCTCTGCTGTGTTCCCTTTCTCATTATCTTGCTTCCAGTTTCTTCTCTTTTTCCTCTTTGGGAAAAGCTTTGAGCCTTTAATCTTGCGTCGAATAATGGCCTCATTGCCAATTTTGACAGTTATCTGACACAGTGGCAAGACTGGGTTGTTCACTGATGGACCAGGACAAGCAGGCTTGGCAATGTATGTTTCTGTCTTACCATCAGGGCGAAGGTTCGGCGTCAGGGTCTCTGGTTGTGGCTGAAGCAATTGATTAGCCATTACTTCAATAGTTTGTGCAGCTGCAGATAATTCACTAAGCTTGCTCAGTCCCTCAAATGAGCATACTGGTGGTATGTTGAGGAATGGCATAACATCTCTGCTTGTGTTACTACTGCATTGTGTGGGAGATGAGTTTCTGTGCATTATCGTAGAGGACATGGTGTTTTCCCCTGTTGTCAAAGATGGGGTGTATCCACAACCGAAAACGGGTGACACAGAGGCCTGAAAGCCTGTCAATCCACTATGGTTATTAGTAGGGTTAAAGCCTTCCTCTTCGATATGAGACAAATTCTTATCAGAAGGCAAAGAAGTTTCTACATGTTGGTCACATGGCTGGTCAAAGGTAATGTGAGGCATTTCCGAAGCCATCATCTTTGGAGTTGCCATAAAGGTCACAGGCATTGAGAATAATGATTGACCACTAGTAGCACACTCTAGGTTATGAATAGGAGCTGTGCCTTTAAGTGGAGCAGCTTGTGAGTTAACATCTAGCGGGGCAGTGAAAGAATGCTCGTGGTTGCCCATGACTTCAGAATAAGTCTGACTATAAGTCTTGTACCTTTTCTTCTTGAACTTCATTGGTAAAAGTCTGTAGAGTTTTATGGGGTATACACTTCCCTTGAAACCACCATTAGCAGATTTTTTATTCACTGCCAGACGTGGATCAATGCCATGAAATGACTTCTGATGGTTTTTGAGGATGTAGTAAGTCAAGAATGTCTCTAAGCAAAAGATGCACTGATAGCGCCGCTCTCCTGTGTGCCAGATCTCATGTTTGGTACGGTATTCTGCCAAAGCAAAAACTTTATTGCAGTAGTGACAAGGATAGGCTCTTTGCCATGAATGCACATTCTCATGTCTTTTTAAGCTAGACAGAGTTACATAGGATCGTTTGCACACACTGCATTTATAAACCCGTTGACTGTTTGATTTGGTAACTTCTTCTTGAAGTGCTTCCAACGGGTCTGATAATGTACTATCAAGTTCTGGAGGATCTTGAAGATCAGAACTTGGGAAAGGTGTATCCTCTAGGAAGGGTGTGCTACTTGAGTCTAGACTCACTGAAGCCTCTTTGCCATTCGGCTCCACCTGTGGTAAACCTTTCACACACACTTGTTCGTGATTGCGCAATCGTTTCAGGTGCATGAACTTTTTATTGCAGTACTTGCAAAACAGATGACTGACAAATCTTCTCTTGTGGCTTTGCATATGGACAGCAAGAAGTGCTGAACTACTGAAGGCCTCAGGACATTGCTGGCATCGGTGAGTTGTAGATGTTGGTACATCTTCAGGACTTAAGGAAGGCGGATCATCATCCTGTGGGGGCAAAATCTCAGGTGGAGGCAACAAGTCGGGTGCAGAACACAAGGCTGAATTTGAGCATGAAGACTGCAGCATAGATGTGGAGTCAGGGGGACCATTTTGTACAACAGAACTGCTAACAGGACTCTGAACAAATTCACTAGTTTCACTGGATATGGGTGCCAAACTTTTGCAAAGTCGATGGCGCTTTTTAATGGGACCAAGTCTATGGTTGGACAGAGTCTTGCAAGGTAGCACTACAGGCTTTATGACCTCTTTATTATATTGTTGTACGTTCTCTTTTAGCTCAGAAGTCTGATGGCCTTGGTTTACAGCGTATGAGTGTTCAAACATGGCATCAACAGAATCACTTTCGACAGAGGGTATTCCTGATAGCGGTTGTTGAGCCATGTCTGGTGATTGGTGGCCATTACTGTGCGAGTCCACTGAACTAAATGGGTTGTTAACTTCTGCCACTTCTGTGATGGAGAAAGCATTAGTTATCCGTGGACCTTTGGAGCACTCTTGCTCCTCAAGCCGTGGTGCCTCCTTCTTCAAAGTGCTGCAAACAGACAGTTTTGTCTGATTCATTGAACTTTCTGATTTAGCAAAGGCTTGGCTTTGTGTCATTCCAGAGTCTTGCCTTTCAATCTCAAGAAGCTTCTCAAGAAAGGGGATCCCTAACCTTTTCCCTGCAGCTATTAAGGACTTGTTGTCCCCTTTACTTGCTAAATCCACTTTGGAGGAGTAAATGAAATTAAGGATGCTGGCAAACACCTCTGACTTGAGATCTGGAATTTCCAGCACCTGGCTGGAACCACAAGTCTCAGAGGCTGTGAAAGCGTTGCGGAAATATCCGCTAGTCGCAGCCAAGACATTTCTGTGAGCACGGAATTTGATGTCCTCCACAACAATGGTAACATCACAGAACAGGCCAAGTGATCGTTGTTCGCTGAGTCGAGAAAGAACAGTGTGGGGGTGCAAGTTGTCCATCATCCCATTGCAGCTGGAATGGACCACCATCATCTACAAGTGTGGATGAAAGAGAAGACAACTCCATTAGGATACAATATCAATGGGCAGTGTTATCTCAATAATAAAAGTTCTGCATTAGTACCTATTATGTTAGTTTAAATCTCAGAACTGCAACAAAGTTGTTTTTGGGCCCTTGAACAATGCTTCTCAACTTGTACAACTTATTGGATTAAGTGTGAATGTCATGTACATTGTTCCAAATGAAATTGCACACATTTTCAGTTTGTACACATGCAGATGTGACTTAACATGGCCATATATTATAGGCTGCAATAAATACATTAAGATATTGAAGCTAGTATGTGGCCAATCACAATGCATGGTGTTAAGCTGGCAGTATACTTAAAATGGAAAGACATTTTAGACTTTTAGCAAAAAGACACTTTGGGTTTTGTTTGTATTATATGGTGCAAGCTTCCAAACAGAACTTCTAACCACAATGCCTTTAGTTCTGAGATCTCCCCCTGTCTGTAATTGGTCTAAATACCACACAGTTGTGGATTAAGCAGCTCAAACACTTTTGAGGCAAAACTCAAATTTGTTACATACTTCTCTGTTTTTATATATTTTTTGCCTTGGAAAATAAATGAACACTACAACCAGTATCTTTTTGTGACACATTTGTGCTTCTTTCACCATCAACATGTACATTTTAATACTTGTTCAGTCTGACAGACTTGCTATGCAAAAGCCTCTCAAAATGAAAACTGATATAGTGCTTTTTAAATTCTAACAGCATAATTACAACTGCAAAATGCATTTTCTGATTTAAGAAGAATGTAATGGAGCACATTCAAAAAAAGTTAAAAAGTATGCTTCTACAAGCAGCTTAGTGCCAACAATCTGGCTGCTCCCAGCATCATGCTGCGATACCATGCTAATTCCTTAGCATTAAGACAAGCACCTGTTCCCTGGTGGATACATGATTACATTTTCACCTGCACAAACAATATTCCTCTCTGAGATTTAACTGTTCAATACTGTCTGTTTGATTAGAACATTTTATTGCTCTCACTGTGTTACAATGATAGAGAATGCAGGCAGTTTAGGGAGCAGTGGTCAAGTCAGCTAAGGCAATTTTCTCTTCCGCCTTGTTTGTGGATGTTTGCACTGATTAAAATGGATCCTTTAACATAGTAGCCTGAGAAGGTCGAACATCAACGGGTCAGGCAGGAGTTAAAAAACCTCCATGAGTATCTGATTAAATAAAAAGGAAACTGTAGGACTGGTCTGGTTGCTGTGCAGGTTATTAACTGGATGGATTTGTTCGAGCACATCACCAAAACTAAAGAAGCAGAAAAGGATGTTTAGACATTAACCCTCATCCCACACCTTATTAGGATGACCCAACAGGTTTTGGTCAGAAGACTTGAAAGACAACTATGTTGCAACAGTTATATTGTTTTATCCATGCCCCCAGTTATGAGACTTGCAAAGCAGTGGCAAGTCAAAACATAGAGAGCACAGTGGAAATTGTGGATGCTATCAAGAAGGCTGAGGCTACCTTGACAATGACCAATTTATGAATGAGGTTACAAATTAATTACTTTAGAGTGTCATCATAGAGGATCTTGTTTTTCTATGTGTTGTTAGAACCAACATGTATCCATAACTGAAAATATGTGAGCTGCTGCAGTGCACTTGATACCAGGGAGAAGCACTGGCCTCACACTCCAGACTCTGCTTAACAATTAGGGAACAGCCCTTGCTGTCAGACTGCAGCATGCCTTGGACATAAGACAGGAACAGGAGTGACAGCCAGTAACTGTGGTCACATGTTTACATGCAGTTACATTAGCACAACCAACCAATCTACCTTGCCCAGTCTGGTATAGAGGAACTATCCATGTCAACTGCACACAGTCCAAATTCTGTAGCTTCAACATGGCATTATTTATTTTTACAGAACCCATGGCAATGTGTTAATTGGACTTATTGCCAGTCTTCCAGTACCTATTAGGTTTCCCAGGTTTGGTTAGATGCTGAATGGGTTTGGGCCCAAAACTTTTTACTCACCAATAATTTGAGCTACTGGTGATGGAGGGACAGTTTCAGAACTTTTTACCACTAAACCTAAATGAACTAGCTTCACTTAAAACCTAACATAATGCCACACAGACTACTCATCATGTATTTTGAAGAGAGCAAAGTTTAAAAAGATACAACAACTAAGTCATTAGAGTCTGCAA
Source organism: Ictalurus punctatus (assembly GCF_001660625.3). NCBI lineage: Eukaryota > Metazoa > Chordata > Actinopteri > Siluriformes > Ictaluridae > Ictalurus > Ictalurus punctatus. The sequence goes on from NC_071284.1 coordinate 22,405,136, forward strand.
GCAAATTAGTCACGTTCCATAGTAATGGTGGCCAAGATAGGTGGAACCCTCTGGTTCTGTAATGATGTATGGTAGTTAAACAAGGTGTCAAAGTTTGATACCTACCCCATCTCCTGGGTAGATTAACTAGATGAACAGATGGGTAGGTAATTTCAAACTTGGACCTGACTAAAAGATACTGGCAGGTGACGTTCGACTGGAAGACTGCACCAAATCCGTATCAGTCCCTGGCAGTGTAGGGTCCTCCCACCTGGCCTCCACAGGGGCTCGGTAACACATGAGCCTCAGAGTCAAACTTGGTCAGATAAAGTAGCTGAGCACCTGGGCCGTAATTTCAAACGTGGACCTTACTAAATGATAATGGCAGGTGACCTTTGCCTGTAGGACTGCATCAAGTCCATTCTTTGAATTTCTAGTTGTCCTTAGCAGTATTAGGGTCCTCCCATCCAGGCTCCACCGGGGACATAATTCTACATGAGTCTCAGTCAAAGAAGTGTTTTAAGCATCAAGAACTTTGATGCATGCTTTTATGGGGTTGGCAGGATACTACAGATGGTTAATTAGTAACTTGGTCCTCATAGCTGCCATCATAACAGATCACACAAAGTAAGTCTAGTGAGGGTTAGCAACACTATCATTACGAGCATCAATATACCAAAGTAAACAAAACAAAACAAAACAAATGCATCTGTGCAGACTGCTGCTTGAGGTAAATAATACTATAAACAAATTAAAACTTCATTCAATGGAGAAAAAGGGCAGGCAATAAATTCTCGTGAAAGCAACATCCCTTGCCCTAACTACCTTTTCACTCTCCCTGAAGACTCACTTTACAAAGTGTGACCTTCAGCTTGGCAATATGATGAAGCATGAATGGATACTCAAATATCCAATATGGCGGCATGCAGCGGCCACTTCGGGTTGACTAATATGGTACATGTTACGTGTAGCCTACACTGGTGTACATGTCTATCATCACCAAATTCTGCTGAACATTGGAGAACAAAGTTCAGGATGGATAAGCTATGGACTTCAATATGAGCTACACAACCTCAGGCTACTATGTGAACCAGGCCCTAGGACCTATTGCCTGATGCCGCTGGCCGGAAGAGAGGGCGCTGGAAACAGTGCGAGGCAGCAGAAGGTGAGCCGGCATCCATGTTAGGCTAAAGGCTAACCCAATCCGTCCAACCATCCATTCTCCTCCCCAATGTTCACTCTCTTTAAAATAAACTGGACTTACTCAGACTACAGCTAACTATCCAGCGTGAATTCCAGGACTGCTGTGTTTTAATTTTTATGGAAACATGGCTCAACGACAGCATTCTGGACACAGCCATTCAGCTAGCTGGGCTAACCACACATCACACCGACAGGATAGCAGCACTGTCTGGTAAGACTCAGGGCGGTGGTCTGTGCGTTTACATAAGCAACAAATGATGCACGAATGCCATTGTGGTTTCAAGCTACTGTTCAACACTGGTGGAGTTTATGACTGTGAAATTCCAACCATATTACTGCCCAGAGAGTTTACCACCACGCTCATTGATGCGGTGTACATTCCACCTGGCGCAAGCGCTAAGTGAACTCTACGGGGCTATCAGTAACTTACAGACAGCACACCACAACAGATATTTCATTGTCACTGGAGATTTTACCCATGTGAATCTGAAATCACTGCTGCCAAAATTCTACCAGCATGTTGCTTTTGTAACCTATGTTACAAACACTTTTGACCTTGTTTACACCAACATTCACGGTGCTTACAAGGCTGCACTCTGCCCCCACCTCTGCTGCTCAGACCACATCTCTGTTATGCTAATCCCAGCATACAGACCACTTCTGAAATGTGCCAAACCGGTTCTGAAACAGGTGAGAACCTGGCCTGAGGGAGCCATCTCAGCACTTTGGACCTTGTTTACACCAACATTGACGGTGCTTACAAGGCTGCACCCTGCCCCCACCTTGGTGGCTCAGACCACAGCTCTGTTATGCTAATCCTAGCATACAGACCACTTCTGAAACATGCCAAACCTGTTCTCAAGCAGGTGAGAACAGTCAGAACTGTTTTGAGCACACAGACTAGAATATGTTCAGAGAGGCTGCTACATACCACAACACCACAGACTTGGAGGAACACACAGCATCAGTAACTGGCTACATCGGCAAGTGCAAAGATGATAGAACTTCCTTCAACGCCATCACCACACATGCAAACCAGAAACTGTGGATGACTGCTGAAGTGCGCTCGCTGTTGAAAACCCGAGACTCTACCTTCAGGTCTGATGACAAGGCAGCCCTCCGCACAGCAAGGGCCAATGTGTCCCGGGCTATCAGAGATGCAAAGGGCAACTATGCAGAAAAAATCCACAGTCACTTTACAAATACCAAGTGCACAAGGCAAGGCATTCAGGCCATCACAGACTACAAAGCTACACCACCTCTCTGTGATGATGATGCCTCACTCCCAGATGCCCTGAACGATTTCTACCCACAGTTTGAAGCACAGAACAACATGACAATGGTGAAGACCACCCCAACTCCTACCAACCAAGTACTTTTTCTGTCTGTAGTAGAGGTTAGGAAAACTCTGTCCAGATTCAGCCCACAGAAAGCTGTAGGTCCTGACAACATACTTGGCTGGGTGCTCAGGGAATGTGCTTATCAGCTTGTAGATGTCCTCACAGACATCTTCAACATTTCCCTGAGCCAAGCAGTTGTCCACGTGTGCTTCAAGATGACCACCATCATCCCTGTGCCAAAGAAATCATCTGTGTCCTGCCTGAATGACTAACGGTCTGTTGCACTTACACCCATCATCATGAAGTGCTTTGAGCAGCTAGTCATGAAACACAAAGAGCAGTCTTCCCACTACACTGGGCCCATTTCGGTATGCATACCGTCCCAACCGCTCAACAGAGGACGCCAAATCTGCTACCATCCATCTGTCTCTGACCCATCTTGATAAAAAGGACAATTACGTAAGGATGCTGTTCATAGACTTCAGTTTAGCATTCAGCACAATCATCCCACAACAACTGACAACAAAGCTGAGCCTTCTGGGTTTAAACACCTCCCTCTGCAACTGGATCATCGGCAACTCCACCTCCAGCACCACCACACTGAACACCGGCGCCCCCCAGGGCTGTGTGCTCAGTCCACTGCTGTTTACCCTGCTGACTCATGACTGTGCTGCTAAGTTCAGTTCTAATCATATCATCAAGTTTGTTGATGACACTACAGTTATGGGTCTCATCAGCAACAATTATGAATCAGCGTACAGAGAGGAGGTGAACCAGCTCGCAGAATGCTGTAGCAACAACAATCTCTCTCAATGTTGATAAGACTAAAAAGATGATTGTCCACTTCAGGAGAACCCAAGTGGACCACTCACCACTGCACATCAATGGAACAACCAAGTTTCTTGGTGTGCACATGACTGAGGACCTCTCCTGGACTCACAACACCACCTCCTACTCAAGAAGGCCCAGCAGCACCTCCACTTTCTGCGGAGGCTGAAGAGAGCCAAACTTCCCCCCTCCCATCCTCACCTCCTTCTACAGAGGGATAATATAGCGTGTCCTGACCAGCTGTCTCACGGTGTGGTACAGGAACTGCACAGCTTCCAACTGCAAGCCCCTACAGTGAATTGTGAGGAAAGCTGAAAAGAGCACTGGGGTCTCTCTACCCACCATTGACATCTTCTTGAACAACGGCTGCATCCGCAAACCAATATGCATCTGCACCAGTGTTGTAGACGACCCCTCTCACCCTTTTCATGGACTATTCACCCTCCTACCATCTGGCAGAAGGTGCATCCGTGCCACAACCGGCAGACTCCGCAACAGTTTCTTCCCTGAGGCAGTTAGATTACTCAACACCCTGCTGCCTTCCAATGCTCACCTGGGCTAGCCGAACACCTAATTCAGTAAGACTCTGTACTACTGCACACTGCACTTTACATAGCTGCATCAGTCACTTTACTATGGAAATCATTTTTGGCAGTAATGCTGCTATACTTGTGCTGCTACACTACACAATAGCTTACAGATTAAAGTCCATGTTTACAGTTTATAGTCCATGTTCTGTGTATTTACCGTCCTGTGTATCTATTGTTTTGTTCTGTGTATTTATTGTTTGGCACTTTTGCATACTGTTCTGTGTTGCACCATGGTCCTGAAGAAATGTCATTTCGTTCCAGTGTATACAAGCTATATAGAGGAATGACAGTAAAAACCCACTTCACTTGACTTGAAATACATTTTCACCTAGCTCCAATGTAAATTCAATTTCTCTATGGGGTGTTCTACCTTGTGGGTAATTCTCAAATTGCATCCTTTACAAAACTAAAAATAACCAACTGTAGCTTGTATATGAAGCTGGTAGTGGCATTGGGAAGTCCTTGTTCTTTATTAATATCACAGCAAGAAAAAAACAAAGTGTGCTTTATTATGCAAATGTATAGCATAATATACACCACGTTCATGCCATTTTTCTCATGCACTGATGACAGCATTTTATATACAGAATATTATTTGCCCCTTCTTGATTTCTTAAAATTTTTGCATTTTTGACACATTCAGTTATTTCAGATTTTCAAACAAATTATTCTAATTAATATAAGACAAAAACAACTTGAGTAAACACAAAATACAGTTATCCAACACCAACTGGCCATGTGTGGAAAAACTAACAGCCCCCTTAATTACTCAATTAAAAAAATTCAACTGATAATTGGGTTCAATTAGACTATTCAACCATGCTAAATAAATTACTGCCTGCCCTGTTGAACCTACTGTAAACATCACTTAAACAAAAACTTTCCAGCAATGTAAAGTAGGCTTAAAGGTATCAACAAGCAGCATACTATACTTAAATGAAATACCAGAAAAATGGATGAAAAAGAAAGTTATTGGAATGTATTAGTGTGGAAAGTGTTACAAAGCCATTTCTAAGGCTCTGGGACTATAGTGAACTGCAGTGAGAGCCGTTATCTCCAAATGAAGGACACTTAAAACAGTGGCAATCATCCTAGAAGTGGCCGGCCTACCAAATTTCTTGAAGAGTGTATCGACGAGTCACCCAGGAAGACACAAAAGAACCAGAGAAACCTGTAAGGATCTGCAGGCTGCGCTCGCTTCAGACAAGGTTAGTGTTTATGATTACACAGTTAAAAAGAGACTGGGCAAAAAAAACGGTATCCATGGGAGAGTTGCAATGCTAGAAAAAATGCTGCCGTATAAATGGAGAATGGGCTGGTCTGGCCAAATGGTAACCGTAAGCCAAGGCAGTGCAAATGGATGAATTGATATTACTGGAAGAATTAGCACATGATGCACTGATGAGGGATGGATATTTAGAGACCATATACATATTTCTTTCAGAGGTTGTAAACTGGCTTATAAGTCAGTTTTGTTTGCTATGGCATCGTCTTCAAATGTTGTGCAACACTTTAGAGCCAGCATCCTGTACCATTCTTGTGCATGTGCAAATTTTGTGCATGCTTTGATTTCTTGCTACTGGCTCATTTCAAAGAGAGATAAGTGACCAATCTGGTATGTCTCAGCCTACAATGAGAGGTATACTTCCTCATCCCGAATACATCATAGTACATTCCTTCAGCTCTAACCTGCATCAGTGCCTCATCAGTGCCTCATCATGAAAAATCCAGTTATTTAATTTTAATTTACATAGCCAGCTTTATTTGCATCTTTTCACATTTCGCAGCGACTGTAAACTTAAACTCATGTCACTCAATGTCCTGCACTGCTCTGAGAATAGTGTCCAGCTTTTCCAAGACAGCATCAGTGAGGACTCTTGGATTCTCTCAATTTTTGTCCTTTTCAGGTGCTGTGACCCCGCCTGTTATGCTGCCAAACATTTTTTTATTCTCTTAGACATGAGTCAAAAGTATGTCCAGTATACTGCCTCTGAGAAATTTTTCTATTTTTTGACCATTTAGTTGTCATTTTGCGGTTTCTGCTCTGTGAGCTTTGCCATTTATGGAATTTTTTGTGGACATCACTAAATGCAAATAATCTGTGCTGTGCATACGCCCATGATTTACAGATGATCCATTTATCAACACATGCACACGAGTAGGAAGACAATCAGAGTTTCCGAAACCTTTGTAAATCCGGCAGAAATTTTTACTTTGGTTTGGCTACACAAACGTTTATATTAGAGATGCACCGGTGTATCAGCCAATAATCGGTATCGGCCAATAAAGGCAATTTTTGACGATATCAGCCATCAGCCGATAGTTTAAAAACATCTGATGATCAGGGCCGATTATATCCTGTCAATCAAAAGAGGGCAGGAAAACGCATCGAATTTGTGCTGTGTGTAACGATCATGTGTCTGGTGTGGAACGCTCTGCACTGCTAACATTTTAAACCGCATGCTGCAGCAGAGCAGAAGCAGTGCGTATTTTTTTCGGCGTGCATTTTAACGAATGCTTTTACACCGGACGCTGCAGCAGTGAAACAGGAGTTTCACTGCTTGAGCTACTCGCGCTGAATTAAAGCGGCAGTACACCATGGAAAGATTTAAATGAAGATGAGTTGACGAAAAGTATATATCTTGCACAGAAAAATATATTTGTAGAGTAGTGCATTTCATATCCAGTTAACGTTAACATATTATAGTTTAAAAGGTGATATTATATATTACCAGTTTGATGTCAGTGATGAAGTAGAAATGCTTGTGTTTGTGGTGAGTGAATGTGAGACTAACAGGAGGTTTTTTTTTAGAATTCAGTCAATGTGAATATGAATTAATAACATTCAATAAGTTAAGAAATCTTACTTTAATCTTCAGAATTTAGTTAATAATAATAATTAATAATAATAATAATAATAATAAGCTTTATTTTATAAAGCGCCTTTAAAAGCAGCTTCTCAAAGCGATGTACACAAAATAAGCAGCATACACAAAAATAACACATTTAAAAGTTAATATAATATTTAATGTGTTAATGTTAATTTGAGGAATGTGTTTTTATTTGCATTTCTTTCAGAATTGTAGAATTAATTATTATTCATTTAAAAGAAGATATAAAGAGTAGAACCACCAAACTATCGGTATCGGCCGATATCACTCTGAATAATTGGCTATCGGTGCATCTCTAGTTTACAATGAACTTTACTACAAGATTGATAAATGAGGCCCAATGTGCCATTATAACACAGACGAACAGAACACAATCCCACACTAACAAATAACCCTTAATCTGACAAAACAAACACACCAAATATCAACATAATGAGGGCCCAAATTAGTGCCTGCTGCATGGACACACAGCATCGGTACTATAAGCCTACACGTTATAAAACAACATTTATTCTTTTCATAACAGACTACAAATGAGTAAATCTGACAGTCACAGATAAGCCATAAACACAAACACCATTTCATACTTACCTTACAGATGTTGCTTAAATGTTGTCATTCTAACTTTATATAATTAGTGTTATTACAGTTACACATATTCCGTTGAATGGAAAACTGTAAACAGCATCAATACAATAAACATTCAGACCACTGTTAAAGCTCACTGTGCACAACACAAGATGGCAGCAGAGCTTCAACAGTGGAAACCGTGTCTATTTCATGTTTACAAACTTGATAGCCATTAACGTGCTAAAGCTAATCAGAGTAACTGTGACAAGCAGATTATATAAATACTTCTATTTTATACACAATTATAAACACTGTCCAGTGCTTATTCATAAGCTTGGATATAACTCTTCGGAGTTCTTTGGATAGTTAAGGTTTCTTGGGTCCCTAAACAGGTTCTGCTTAGTAGCCGTGTTGATAAAGAAACCCACTGTTGTAGAGCTATACAAAGAATAAGAAAAATAGATCACGAAATAAAACAGACAACATAGAAGAGAGGGGCTGCTTTCATCATCAGTGCAAATGCTGCTCGGAAATGCTTCCTGTAACCTCCACTCGAGGAGCTCGTTTTTCATTTTCTCACCAAGAATTGGGATATTGCTTAGATTTTTGTTGTTGGTTTTTAATCCCCTGTAGATCCAGAGAATATTTTACTTGCAGGTCATTACACTAATAACCATCTGCATGTGTGTCCGTGTCCAGGAATATATGCAAAGTGTTCTCAATATTCATCGATTGGGAGTGGCTAATACTGATTTCCTGTATCATGTTTCGGATGACTTGTAGAAGTATTCGGTTTTTAACATTATTGCTCTTCTACATTCAAGTAAAAAAGCAGCGATGTGTGTGCTTTACATGTTACATTAGTAACACTCGTATTAAATAGTTATTATGTTATTATTAACTTTATCTGTCTTTCAATTTAATCAATTTTCTCCTATCTGTCTCTTCCATTTCTTCTTCTCTCTCACTCTCACCTCTGTCTATCGCTTTGTCTCAGGTATGATTTGCTTTTCTTTGTCTTCCTCTTTTGGTGACTCTCTTCCCTTTCTTAGTCTCATTTGTATTGTCTCTCTTCCTGTCTCTCTGCATCTCTACATCATCTGATTGGATTCCTCTTCAAATTCTTTATTATTAGTTATGATGTCTGCGTCTCTCGTACTTTATTCACCTGGTTTGCGCTGCTGCCCGTTTCCTCACTGCAGCGCGGCCATTTTAAAACATGAATGAGAGATGATTCAGCATTGGTGAAAACAAAATGGCTGCTGGGGTTTAGCTGACGGTTCAGATCACTATCGATTATGAACAATGCTTGCGTTTCACAGTATGTGACGAACTCTACGGAAATTGAGCCAGTACTGTCCTGGTTTTAATCCATTTGAAAATAATATTGATCTGTTTGAAGATTTCATTCATATGTAATTAATGTAAGCCTAGCAGTTAGCATGGCACAAAACAAACAGCAGGCAAATAAATATTAGCAACCTACACACTCTCATGCACACAAGACATTTTGTTAACATGACACTAGATTTCCTGTTTTTAAAAGGAAATTCTTTTTAATTCGCACAGGGTTTGTGAAAGCTACGTGGCTGCAAGTGTGTCTCTGAATATGTGAGCGTGAGCGAGAAATAAGAAATAGATGCGAAGAAAACCACATGCGAAGCTTTACTGTACATGAATTACACAGCAAAAAAAAAAAGAAAAAAGGCACAGTTCGTCCATCCACATAAGGGCTATGATGGCATCATCATTAAAAGATTTGATTTATTGAATTTTGTGCACTGATGAGTATGCACATGGGGAAAAAAGCGTATGGAGAAATCTGCAGAAATAACAAACAAATCTAAACCCAGTGTGCAAAGCCTTCATGTTTGAATTCCCTCGTAAGGCAGAGAAGTTGGTATGATCACGGTTGAAACAGGCCTCTGTTGTCGGGGCAACGCATTTATAAGCAATTAAGCTGGGTGACGAATGGCGAACAGCGTAAAAATCGTGCTTAAGAGTCAGCTTATCAGCATATGTTAAGATGGAGGATAGGCGTCTTTGCCTGCTCTGCTCCTGCAAGTGTAAGTGTGTGTGTGTGTGTGTGTGTGTGTGTGTGTGTGTGTGTGTGTGTGTGTGTGTGTGGGTTTTGTCTGCTCAGCCTCTGGACTCTCACACTGAGGGCTTGCTGCATCTCTTTCTGCGATGGCGGTTCGTGTACGAGTCAGTAAACCTGCTCAATACTGCAGCACATTAAAGCTAATTATTGGGAGTTTTTTGTTGGTTTTGTTTTTAACACAAATGTTGTTATGCTGTCTTATTCTTATCGCGTTCTAACTCCTCGTCCACAGATGCGCGGAAACGGATGCTGCCACACCCTTATTTAACATAGTGTAAAATAGCAGCATAGAGAAACGCGAAGGTCGGTCAATAATGGCATATGAATTTTTTATTTTTAACAATTAGAGCGAAAACTAAAATTGGAAAAAAAAAAATCCCCTACCTCAGCAAAATGAAACACAGCTGCTGGCGTCCAGTCATACGCAGAGCAAGAATCGCATCACAGCGCTTTCTGCAGAGAACGAAACACGTAGAATGTACTATTTATTTCTGTTCATCAGAGAATGAGGTGAAACAGACGAAACAGAAAAATGCGCCATCTTGCAACGAAAATAAAAATTGACTCGTTTGACTCGTTGCTTGCTGTCTAGCACTGCTCTCAAAGTCTGTGCGTCATCTCTCTCTCTCTCTCTCTCTCGTGCGCTCTCTCTCTCTCTCTCTCTCCCCATCTCTCTCGCTCCCTCTCTCTTCCTTCTCAGAGCCTTGTTTTCGCTGAGCTTCAGAGGTGGCATTGACTTTGCTCTGGAATAGCCACTGCAACTTTAATCAACATGGCTGAAAAACGGTTGAGAGCGAGAGACGGAGAGAGAGAGAGGGATGCGGGATGGTACGATGCTAATGTCAGAAACACTGCTGAAACACCAGGGAAGATGATGGACGGCGAGCGAGAGGGAGAAGAAAAAGGCAGAGCAGAATCAGATGCATGCTGCAAAAAGAGAAAAGGACGAAAGGGTGGATGTTAGTATAGGAGGGATGACTGCTCCGTAGCGGTGGACGAAGGAAAGAGAGAATGGAAGCAGGAAAGCTGAAAGGCAGAGTGACCAAAAAAGAGAAAGAGGTAGAGGCAGAACCCTATGATGCTAATATCAGCGAAAAAAAAGAAAACGATGCCGATCTCGGGTTAGCAGCAGCGGCGGTGGCTAGGAGATTAGGGAAATAAACAGTGTCTATACATTTGCATACACACACACACACACACACACACACACACACACACACACACACCCGCGTGAGTGGTGTCTGTCTCACACACAGGATTCATCTCACTACTGCAGCCTTATTTAATGCATATTTTAATGCAGCTAAGCTGCAGCCTGATCAATGCAGTGACATCAGAGAGGGAGAGAGAGAGAGATGGGGGGAGAAAATGAGGGCACAGAAGGAACAGTGCATACAAAACATGAGTGAAGAATGAACGAGGGCACGGAAGCACAAGGGAAGATGATGGATGGCAGGAGGAGGGAGTGAGAGATGGGAAATAGAAAAAAAGGAAGAGAAGCGGAACAGACGGATGTTACAAAACGAAAGGATTAAATGGGCGCACTGTGTGAGGACAGACAGAAAAATATGGAGGAGAGCGAGTTAAAGAGAGGCATTTTTATTATAATTGGGCATTTTCTGTGGCGTCTTCTCCAAGTAGATACACATATCCATGGTCTAAAGTGTATATACAGGTGCATGTCAAAAAATTTGAATATTGTGGAAAAGTTCATTTTTTCCCCCTGTAATTTCATTCAAATCAAGGAACTTTCATATGTTCTAGATTCATTACGCATAAAGTGAAATATTACAAGCCTTTTTTTTGTTTTAATCTTGATGATTATGGCTTACAGTTCATGGAAATCAAAAATCCAGTATCTCAAAATATTAGAATAAAGAATTTATAATACAGAAATGTCGATATGAATGTTTTCTTTTATACAAAACTACAGTTCTAGCATTTAAACCTTGCTTACCCTCAAGAAGGGAGAATACTGCTGTTTAAAATTCCATACAGATTCCAAACACACAGATTGCTTAAAAGCAACTACTATTTTATTGATTTAATGATTTCATTTATACAAATTCGCAGATCACAGAAATTAGCGCAAAATCAAGGAAATACTGCAATATTCTGCCAAGACGTGTCATGTGACATCACAATGCACATGCTTTTTTTTTTTTTTTTTGTGATTGCTGCAGTCAAAATGCTTGATTTTGTTGTGGCTTTTTTCGAAATTTGTGATGCAATTTGTGGAGTTTTTATGTTTTTTTTTGGCAGAAAACTACCTGAATTGGCGAAACTGCAATCGCACGAAATTGTTTTGCACAGTCTTCATCAGTGATGTTTGTTGGTAATCGAGACCTTTTAGCTGTACTCATGTTTGATGCACGTGAATCGAAGAGGGCTTTGGCTGAATGCGCGTTGTGATGATGTCACATGGCGCGTCTTGGCCCAAATCTGCGGAAAATCTGTGGGAGTTTTGAAAAATTGCATGCTCCTCTGAATATTGCAGAGTTTGCTTGATTTTGGGTCCATTTTTGCGATTGCGAAATAGCTAAATCCTGGAGGAACTGACCAAAAGTTCTCATTCACCAACAAACATCAATGTGAAAGACCGTGCAAAACAATTTCGTGTGATTGCAATTTTGCCAATTCAGGTAATTTTCTGCCAAAAAAAAAGCACCTATTCTATTTATTGAAAAAGAACATAAGTGACACTTGATCAAAGAATTATAAATCTACAGTGGAAAATGAGTAATCACTTTCTCATTATGATCAGAAGATGTCCCTCTAGTCTTATCTCCTGAGATATATATATGGCAGTCCCGGCTTTTGACAAACAGGAGCCATGTCTTTGCTTTTCTTCCCAACTCGACTATTCGCTGTCTGTTCTTACATCGGTGCTGAAATAACTGCTGATTAATCCATCCATCCATCCATCTTCTACCGCTTACTCCTTTTCAGGGTCGCAGGGGAACCTGGAGCCTACCCCAGGGAGCATCGGGCACAAGGCGGGGTACACCCTGGACAGGGTGCCAATCCATCGCAGGGCACACTCACATACACATTCACACACCCATTCATACACTACGGACACTTTGGACACGCAAATCAACCTACCATGCATGTCTTTGGACTGGGGGAGGAAACCGGAAAACCCGGAGGAAACCCCCGCAGCACGGGGAGAACATGCAAACTCCGCAAACACATGGCCTCGGCGGGACTCGAACCCCAGACCATGGAGGTGTGAGGCGAACGTGCGCCCCAATTGCTGATTAATCCTGTGGCTAATTTTATAATAAATAATAATAATAATAATTTTTCTAGGCACTCAAATCGCTTTACATAGTGGGTGGGGGGGGTCCTGCTCAACCACCACCAGTGTGTAGCATCCACCTGGATGATGCGACGGCAGCCATTGTGCGCCCGAACGCCCACCACACACCAGCTATTAGTGGAGAGGAGAGAGTGATGTAGCCAATTCAGAGATGGGAATTATCATGAGGCCATTATAGATAAGGGCCAATGGGGGAATTTCGTCGTGACTGGCTTTATACCCCTGCACTTTACGATAAGTGTCCTGGGATTTTTAATAACCACAGAGAGTCAGGACCTCGGTTTAACGTCTCATCTGAAAGACGGTGCTGTTTTTACAGTATATAGTGTCCCTGTCACTATACTGGGGCATTAGGACCCACACAGACAGGGTGTGCGCCTCCTGCTGGCCTCACTAATTTAACTAACACACCACTTCCAGCAGCAACCTTAGTTTTCCCAGGAGGTTTCCCATCCAGGTACTGGCCAAGCTCAACCCTGCTTAACTTCAGTAGTAAACCAAGCAAGAGCTGCAGGGAGATATGGCTCTGGCAAGTGTAAAAATAAATAAAGTAAACAAATCCCACTTAGCATTAACGTTAACATTCAAAAATGACTTTGCATTGTGCAAGATGTTTCGGGGCGGAACAGCAAGATATTTGTATGTACACAGTATGCCATATACCAGCTGCAATAAGTCAAATATTATCATGGCCCAGCATCAGGCACAAAAGAAGTCCATCTACACAGTGAGTGACTGGAGGTGGAAGCCAATCAGGACAGAGAATAAGAGTGAGTGTAAACAAATCAAATGAGAGTGAGAGAGTTAAAGAGTCCAGTATTACACTATAATTGGAAAATGAATTCAAGACTGCTGCAATAATAGCATTTTTTCTTTCATGCAATAATTTTGTACGAAGCTAATAAATGATGCATGATGAGTCATTTGGTTTATCTTCATTGCTGAAACCCCTATATTCAGCCCGCTGAGAGATTACATGGAGCAACCCTTTTCCCTCCAACCAGAGCTTGTAGATTAACTGTCTAACATTAAGTAACTAGTTGATACTGTAGGTTATGTGCCGTTTATGATCTTGCAGAATGATCACACCCGGCAGGTCGACGACGCACGGGCACCGAACATAGCAATATTTTATATCACAACGGTTTGTGATAACCTCATGTTGTATTTAAGAAGTAAAACATGTTGAGGTGTGCAGTTATAGAAGAACAACTGAAGGCGTGGCGTGATGCAGATGGCCGTTAACACCGCAGAGTGGATTATTATTTCAATAAGTCTGAAGCCTTTTATTCCTATCACACTACAGCAATTTGTATCTTTGTTAAACCCGAGAGTGAAAGAAAGGTCCGTGGTGATTAAGCATGCTACTGGATGATTAAATTGAGTTCCTTTTGGGTCTGGGACACCTGTGACTCAGCAAAATTAGATCCGGTTATGTGCTTCAAACGTTTCTGCATTTATACAAATGTCTAAATTATTCCTAAAAGTGGAGCACATGTAAAATATGACTTTCCCATGACACCTGAAGTGCTCTGTGTGCGATATGTAATACATTAATACCGACCCATTAATGCAGGACGCTTTACTTCTGAACTGCGACGTTCTAGAGGGTTTTAAAAATCCAGTCTTTCGATGTTCAACTCATTTACAGCTGGTAGAAACAATCATATGCAATCATTTAAAAAATGCATGGAGCTTTTAAATGTGCAGCAGCAAGGTGATGTTGTCAGTGGTGTCTCATTGCCTTCATATCTTATTTCCATTCCCACCTGTGTGGACACACACACACACACACACACACACACACACACCTGCCATCAAGATGAGCCCTAAGCACAGGACGGGTTCCGTTTTCATCCAAATGTGTATGCTGATCAGCACCGAGATGAAGAGATGATCTAACGAGATGGCCTGAAGCTACAGAACACAACACCGCCAAGTGGTGCATGCTACAGGAGCGTGAACAAACCGCAGTGTTATTTTCTCTCTGAGTCACCGAGTGGTGCGTAGGTGGTGTGCTGCCACATCATCACTCACTTCCTGTCTCAACATGAGCAGCATTACCACGTTAAAACTAACTCACCCATCCTGGAGAGACAGGAGTGCAGCCGATTCAGTATCAAATCACCCTGGGCTATGCTCCAATTCTGTTGTCAACGTGCCCTCGATGAAGTGCGTGTCAACTACGTAACACCGGTTTGCACTTCCGAAGCAGCACCATGCAAGGAGCAGTACTGTTCAACAGCTGGTGCTATTTCCTAACACACTCCCAAAAACAAATGGGCTTGCTCACTCACTTTTTTGCTAGGCAGCAGGTTTGGGTATCCAATCTTTCATTCATTGACCTTCAGTAACTGCTTTATCCTGGTCACGGTTATAGTAATCTATCTGGAGCTTATTCCAGCAACCCTCGGATTGAGAAAGGAATAATCCAGTGATGGAGACGTCCATCAGAGGCGCAAATAGCATAGTCAGTCCACCTACTGACATGTTTTTAGAAGGTCGGAGGAAACAGGAAAACCCAGAGAAAACCCATACAGACATTAGGAGAACATGTTAAACTCCACACAGACAACAAGCGATCTTAGGGTCGTAACAGGGACCCTGGAGCTGGAGTGCTGGCTTGCAATCTCAATCAAGCGTCCTAATTTCTCAGCGGTATTCAGCAGCGCAGTTCCATTAGCTGTCATGTACAAATGGAGGACAAAGAAAGAAAAAAAGAAAGAGTTTTATATATGTACATTTTTTTGTTAACGTACAGTAATGAAATCTGGGTAAGTTATAAGGCCGAAGTCCTAATAAAGGTGAATGCTTGATTTAAAAAAAAAGAAACGCTACTTATGGCACAAGAGCTTTACCCTTTTTATATAACAGGTTAAAACTCAGCAACGCCTTCTGAGTAAGCTGTGCTCCTGAGTTTGCTCATGTAATAATCATCTAACACACTTCAATTCAAAGAAGTAACATAACAGCTCTCAAGATGGAGGACTGCCAAACGGGGAAAGAAAAGGAGGGCAACTGGACAAGGGAAAATGTTAAAAGCAGTACTGGATTGCAGCCTAGTCCTTTTACAGTCTTCCATTTACAGCCATTCTCTACATATAGAACACAGACTTGATTCGAGACCGCCGATCGTTTTTTTCATTTTTATATATTTTTAACTGCATTCTTTCACTGTTCCTCAAAGGACACTGTGTTAAATTGCAGCAACGCCTTCTGGGTAAATTGAGCTCTTCCAGCCCTCATCTAATGCACTTCACTCGAGCTGACGAAGTAACAGATAGGCCCTTGTGATGGAGGGCTGCCAAGTATTAAAGGGAAAAAAGGGAGTGAGAGAACTGGTTAAAAACAGGAATGAAACACAGCAGGTGACAGGATCAGTCAGCCCTGAAAAAAACAAAAACAAAAAAAAAACGAAGAGTTTGTCTGATTCACAGTAATGCAACGGAAATGCTGCGGCACATCAAAAACATCGAGAAACACACCTCAGTGTTTACTGAAAGAACAAAGCGATGATGTAATGCAGGAATACACAGGAGTGTGTAAGAATTAGTGAAGTGTGTGTGAAGTGTCACAGCAAGCCAGAGTAGGGTTAGTAATTCTGTACCGACCTGCAGTGCAGACGTCCCGATCATGATCGTCTCTTGTCTGCTTCTTCTCTGACTGCACACTAAACACAGAATGTGCAAGTCAGTGTGCAGTGCCGCCTGCTGGGGATTATAAATAATGTAATATATATATATATATATATATATATATATATATATATATATATATATATATATATATATATATATACATATATATATAATAAACCAATAAAGCTAGATGATTGCAAATAAATAGGTCTTACTACATAATGAAGGACCTTTCTCCTATACCATCCTCCATGAGGACCTTTGGAAAAAAGAGCTCTTACACACATATACACACATACAGTCACTCACGGTCACCTGACCAGGTCTGTATTCCTAATCAACTCAAAACACACACTCTCTGTCTGTCTGTCCGTCTCTCTCACACACCTGCTATTTTTTTTATATTCCCAAAGAGATGAACTGAGAATGTTGATTCTCATACCTGATTCTACTCTTCCTCCTAAATCAGGAGCCTCAATCCTGTAGCACTGTCAGTCACTCTGTGTGTGTGTGTGTGTGTGTGTGTGTGTGTGTGTGTGTGTGTTGTGGTGCACTCTTCTTCCATGGCAGCAGCCCTTTCCTCTGGCCTCATACAACTGCGTCATTCCTCTGTTAATGAGAGAGATAGATAGATAGAGAGAGAGAGAGAGAGAGAGAGAGAGAGAGAGAGAGAGAGAGAGAGAGAAAGAAGGTGAAAACAAATCCACCGTTATGTCATGGTATTTATTCTTACCTGCTTTCTGACTGATTTTCTGTCTCCTTCTCAGTTTATATCTATTAATATACGTCAGTCACTGTCAGGCCTTCTCTCTCTCTTTCTCTCATGTCAGATCCCTGACCTGGACATTACATAACAACACAGTAATGCCTCATGTCAGCTGACGCTTTTCCTAAGCACTGCGTTGTACCTTTTATCTATAGCGCTATATTTAAACACTCTGTGTACTCTGCGTCACTGTTTTGCTTTTGTTTGGGTTGTTTTTTTTTGCGCGCGCGCAGTAGAAGAATTTAATGACACCTACTTTTCCGTACATGACGTTCCTCCCAGTCATCCAGGACTGTGTGTGTGTGTGTGAGAGAGAGAGAGAGAGAGAGAGAGAGAGAGCTATAAACGCGCCCTCTGTTGGTCATTGGCATAACAGCAGCGCCGCGATTCACCACAAGATGGCGGTGTAGCTACAAATGTAGTAAGCTACAGTGATTACGTCACATCGATGGCAGAAGTTAGGGATTTGTTTGTTTGTTCGTTTGTTTTTAGCAGTGAATCGTTTTACCACTGCCTTTTGGATTAGAAATTCGTTATATGTACTGTTTCAGGAGAAAACAGTGCTGCTAATTAGTAATGTGCATATTAGTATGTTGCTGTTAATTTGAATGTTATGTTTACATTTACAGCACTTATTATTATACTATAATATCTCTTTGCACCTTATTCCATACAGGAATTGTGTACTGGTTGGCACTGCACTGTCCTTTCCTGTGCCTATTGTCCTGTTTAGTAATTGTATTTTCTTGCGTTGTGCCAGTTCTTTTCTTTATAGGTGAAAAAAATTATATAAATTATATTAAAATTATATTATTAAAAACGTTTTTTTAAATAATAAAAAAGTATAAATTTGACTGCTTTACAGTCATAATATTTGGGTTTATTTGTATGGTACAGAAGTACATTTTCATACATTTAAATCAAACATTGCATTGTATGCTGTGTCCACTTCCAGTTTTTGTTTCTTTCTCCATCTATAAACACAAGAGAGCGTGTGTGTGTGTGTGTATATATATATATATATATATATATATATATATATATATATATATATATATATATAAATACTGTAAAGACTTAATTACATTTCTGCAATTTAGTGCAGTGGGAGACACATGGTCTGTTGTAGAAATGTAGAAGTATGCATAGTATTTTGATAGATTTTTGACATCAACTCCACTGAACTTTTAATAATAATGATAATAATCTTTATAGATTTTTCAAATTAATTATGTTTTGATTATAAACTTGAATCGCAGTCTTCACTTACTCTGTTCACTGGATTATCTTACATGACTAATTTCCTACTTACCTGATCAACGACTTTTGGGTTTTTATAACCAAACCCAAAAATTTGCCCAAGATTTTCTTTTGACAGGTCCTTGGTCTTCCTGATGCTGTTTGATGCTTTTAACTAATCATGTGATTTCTGAAGGCAGTTGGTTGCACCAGAACTAATTTAGGGGTTTTCACAGCAACAGGATAAATTCCAAATGTTATGGGTTTTTTTTTCCTTGCAAGTACATTAATCTTCTCCACACTTCAGCATTATGGGCTATTATGTATACATTCATGACATATAATCCCATTTAAGTCATTTTCAGTTCCAAGTTGTAACATTACATAATATGGAAACGTTTAAGTGGGGTGAATAATTATACAAGGCACTGTATTATCATTTGTCATCACCTGATTCATCACATGACCAGTATTTTTCACTCATTCCCTGGTTCCCAATCACTGGTTCACTACATGTACACACCACAAACCTCTGTTCGTTGCAAAGTTTCACCCCTAGCTTATCGCTATTGATGTTACTAAGCCTTTTGTATTGAATGCATGTTATTCTGGTTTTGACCCTGCTTCTTTCATGTATCAAGTTGCCAGTGTCTATTCTAGTCCATATGTTGATTGCCTGATAAGGACTTGTCCTTTAAATTTGTCTGCTTTTGCATTTGCATAAATAAATCTACACTTGCCCCCAACCCTTATATATAAAGAATAAATATATATTGTTTTCTTAAATTATAGGTATCAACATATGTATGTTATAGACAAAACAAACACCTATTGATCAATTTAAATTTTTCACCGTTTGCCAGAATTCAGCCACATATCCAACAGGTTTTCCTATGCTGCCACATATAGGCCTATACAGTATATGTACGTATACAGTACATGTAGTATGTAAATTTATTTTGTCTGACATTTGATTTCTTTGTTTATTTACAATTTTCTTTAGCTGCTGTATACAACAATGATACCAGTTCATATGAAACGTAAGTGATATTTTGAGATTTTGATTTTTAAATATTTTATTTGGAGGAGACACTTTATGTATCAGGTCAACCCAACCCAACAAACTCCACTTCACACAACACACACTGCAGTCTACAAACATGGCTACCCCAGACTACACTCCCCAGAAATTGCACACCCTGCTTTGTTCACAGGCAGTGGACTTTTGATGAAGCACACCTGTTCCCAATCACACAAACACAAAGAATCTTTAAAAGAGACTTTCACTCATTAACAGCTTGTGAAGTTTACGCTCAGTTTTATCTCTGCACCCAGGGTCGGTGCCAGGGCATTCAGAATAAGGTGGCCTCGATGTGTTACTGTGGGGGCCTACCTCGCCAGCATCACTAAAATAATCATTTTAAAGAATTAAGTGTTAATAAAGTACTAAATATTTTCCTTATAATTGTGGATGCAGGGTTTTTGATCAGATTCCTTTCCCGGATCTCTCCGGGTAATTAAAGGCGGTGGAAGCTGGTTAATTTTGGGTTGTGAGTAGTGTAAAGAGAGGCTCACGTTCCATATTACCTTAGCCAAGAATTATAATAATAGTAATAATAATAATAATAATAATACCACTTTACTAAACTTTAAGATTAAACATTAAGCTTTTAAATTTAGTCCATTATTAATATTTCAAGAAGTAAGAGGGCACAGTGGTGTAGTGCTGAATCCCAGTGGCTGAAATCGCATTTGGGGGGTGGGGTGTTTACCAGAGTGAGGGGGCACAACGTACGCTCTCTAGTTCTGTACATTCATGATAGGGAATGGCTGGACCAACACGGCTCTGACGGCCACTTTTTACTGAGGTTTAAACCCTGAGATCCTGACGGAGATGGCATGCCATGATGAGCAGCTCACTCTCGAGTCCCTCATCAATCTCACCATCCGACTCGACCACTTGCTTCCCAACTGCCGTCTGCCTCGAGGAGAGGGCGGTCTTCCAAGTACCAGTGCTCCCGTGGCGCCCATGCATCTGGGGTGTTCGGTGCTTCTTCTGTGGCCAGGCAGACCACCTCACTGGGCAGTGCTCAGTCGTGAGCGGGAGCCCTGCCCCCCACTCACAAATACAAATGGTAAGTTCATCTCAGTCTCTTTCTCACCAATCCATTACAATGCAATTATAAGTATAATACATGAGTATAATACAATACATGAGTATAATACAACACTCAGGTGTGCTGAAGGACTAGGCGTCAGCGGGGAAGTTTGTTGATCAGGAAACAGTGAACCGCCTCAACATCCCAACTCAGCCTCTGCTGCACCCACTGAGAGTCCAGGCCATCGATGGGAGACCCATCAGGAGAGGAACCATCACTTACTGCATGCAGCCCCTCCCCCCTTGAATCGGCACACCCCACCGGGAATGTATTACACTGCTGGTCACAGTTTTGTCCAAATATCCTGTGATCCTGTACTTCCTGTAGATAACCCCCAAATCTCCTGGTCAGACAAGTAGCTCACTCGCTGGTCCCTGTACTGTTTCAACAACTGTCTCTATGTCTCTCAGTTTTCCCTAGCCTCCACCTCTGTGAAAAGTACCACACTCTCCCTCATGATTCCACTAAATACCAGGAACTGAGGGAGATTTTCGGCAAAGCCAAGGCCAGTGGGCTGCCCTCACATAGTCCTTATTATTGTGCCATTGAGCTGCTATCTGGAGCCACTCCCCCTCACAGTCAAGTCTATACCCTGTCCATGGTCGAGCAGCAGACAATGGAGGAGTACATCCAGGAAGCGCTTCAGCAGGGTTACATCAGGTCATCCACTTGTCCTGCCTTGGCTGGATTCTTCTTTGTGAAGAAAAAAGGGGGCGGCCTCAGACCCTGTATTGACTATCGGGGGCTTAATCCAAGATGGCAGCGTGGTAACATGCAGCGGCCACTTCGGGTCCACTAATATGGTGCATGTGTAGCCTACACCGATTTTGAAACGTTTTAAACAGATGTACATCGGAAACACGGTTGTAGATGTCTACCATCACCAAATTCTGCTGAATATTGGAGAACAAAGCTCATGAGGAATAAACAATGGACTGCGAGATGAGCTACGTGACCTCGGGCTACTGTGCGAACCAGGCCCTAGGACAGCGGTATTGCTTGATTCTGCTGGCTGGAAGAGAGGGCGCTGGAAATGGGGTGCGAGGCAGCGGAAGCGCGGAATGCAAGCCGGCATCCATGTTAGGCTGGAGGCTAACCCAATCCACATTGTACACACGGGTGGAATGTACACACGGTGTACATTCCACCTGGCGCAAACGCTAGGGAAGCGCTAAGTGAACTCAGGGCTATCAATAACTGCCTGTAAGTTATTGACAGGGTTATCAACAGCTCACCCTGACAGAGTTTTCATTGTTGCTGGAGATTTTAACCACGTGAATCTGAAATCACTGCTGCCAAAATTCCACCAGCATGATGTTTTTTAACCCATGTTACAAACACTTTGGACCTTGTTTACACCAGCATTCACGGTGCTTACAAGGCTGCACTCTGCCCCCACCTCTGCTGCTCAGACCACATCTCTGTTATGCTAATCCCAGCATACAGACCACTTCTGAAACATGCCAAACCGGTTCTGAAATAGGTGAGAACCTGGTCTGAGGGAGCCATCTCAGCACTTCAGGACTGTTATGAGCACACAGACTGGAATATGTTCAGAGAGGCTTCTAAATACCACACCAACACAGACTTGGAGGAATACACAGCATCAGTAACTGGCTACATCAGCAAATGCATATGAACTTCCTTCAAGACAGAAACCGTGGATGACTGCTGAAGTGCGCTCACTGTTGAAAACCTGAGATGCTACATTCAGGTCTGATGACAAAGCAGCCCTCCACACAGCAAGGGCCAATGTGTCCCGGGCTATCAGAGAGGCAAAGGGCAACTACGCAGAAAAAATCCACATTCACTTTACAAACACCAAGTGCACAAGGCATATGTGCCTTGAACAGACAAAGTTTTTTTGTTTTTCGGGTGCGAACGGGTGCGTACAGACAAAGTACTTGGTCAGTGGGAATTAGTGTGGAAGACCACCCTAATTCCCACTGACCAAGTACTTCGTCTGTTTGCAGTATACATCAGGAAAACTCAAACCATGGAAATGTGCAGGTTCTGACAACATACCTGACTGGGTGCTCAGGGAATGTGCTTATCAGCTTGCAGATGTCCTCACAGATATCTTCAATATTTCCCTGAGCCAAGCAGATGTCTCTATGTGCTTCAAGATGACCACCATCATCCCTTTCCCAAAGAAATCATCTGTGTCCTGTCTTGAATCGTGAAGTGCGCCAAGCGGCTAGTCATGAAACACATAAAGAGGTTTCCCACCACACTGGACCCATTTTGGTATGCATACCGTCCCAACCGCTCAACAAAGGATGCCATATCTGCTACCATCCATCTGTCTCTAACCCATCTAGATAAAAAGGACAATTACGTAAGGAGGCTGTTCATAGACTTCAGTTCAGAATTCAACACAATCATCCCACAACAACTGACAACAAAGCTGAGCCTGCTGGGTTTAAACACCTCCCTCTGCAACTGGATCATCGGCAACTCCACCTCCAGCACCACCACACTGAACACCGGCACCCCTCAGGGCTGTGTGCTCAGTACACTGCTGTTTACCCTGCTGACTCATGACTGTGCTGCTAAGTTCAGTTCTAATCATACCATCAAGTTGATGACACCACAACTGTAGTGTCATCAGCAACAATTATGAATCAGTGTACAGAGAGGAGGTGAACCAGCTCGCAGAATGCTGTAGCGACAACAATCTGCCTCAATATTGATAAGACTAAAGAGATGATTGTCGACTTCAGGAGAACCCAAGTGGACCACTCACCACTGCACATCAATGGAACAACCAAGTTTCTTGGTGTGCACATGACTGAGGACCTCTCCTGGACTCTCAACATCACCTCCTACTCAAGAAGGCCCAGCAGCACCTCCACTTTCTGTGGAGGCTGAAGAGAGCCAAACTCCCTGTCCCATCCTCACTTCCTTCTACAGAGGAACGATACAGTATGTCCTGACCAGCTGTCTCATGGTGTGGTACGGGAACTGCATAGCCTCCGACTGCAAGCCCCTACAGCGAATTGTGAGGACAGCTGAAAAGATCATTGGGATGTCTCTACCCAACATTGACATCTTCTTCACTAACCGCCGTATCCGCAAAGCCACCAGTATTGCGGATGATCCCTCTCACCCTTTTCATGGACTATTCACCCTCCTGCTGTCTGGCAGAAGATACAGGAGCATCCATGGCACAACCAGCAGACTCCACAACACTTTCTTCCCTGAGGCAGTCAGATTATTTAACACCCTGCTGCCTCCCAACGCTCACCTGGGCTAGCCGAACACCTAACCAAGTATGACTCAGTACCACTGCACATGCTCTAACCCAGTAAAACTCAGTCCTACTGCACACTGAACTTTACATAGTTGCATCAGTCACTTTATGCTAGGGAACTCATTTTTGCTGTCAGTATTGCTGCTATACTTCTGCTTCTACATTACATCTACATCTGTGTTGCACCATGGTCCTGAATAAACATCATTTCGTTCCAATGTATACAAGCTATAGAGGAATGACAATAAAAACCCACTTGACGACTTAATCAATGCACAGTCAAATATCGGTATCCTCTGCCTTTAGTTCCCACAGCCCTGGAACAGCTACAGGTCACCTGGATCTTCACCAAGCTACATCTCTGCAGTACATACGTCCTGGTACAACCCCAGTTCCAAAAAGATTGGGACACTGTGTAAAATGTAGTTAAAAACAGAATGCAATGATTTGCATTTTGCGACTAAGTAGGTTAATTGGCAACAGGTCAGTAACATGATTGGGTATAAAAAAGAGTATCTTATAGAGGTAAAGATGGGATGAAATCTGGATGAAGCTCTAAAACCTGTATATACCTTTCAGCATTGATAGTGCCGTTCCAGATGTGCAAGCTGCTATTCCATAGGCACTAATGCACCCCCATACCATCAGAGATGCAGGTTTTTGAACTGAGCGCTGATAAAAAGCCGGATGGTCCCTCTCCTCTTTAGTCCTCTTTAGAGGACGCGGAGTCCATGATTTCCAAAATCAATTTCAAATTTGGATTCGTCTGACCACAGAACAGTTTTCCACTTTGCCTCAGTCCATTTTAAATGAGCTTTGGCCCAGAGAAGACGGCGGTGTTTCTGGATGATAGAGCTTTATCCAGCATTTGTGGATGGTACGGCGAACTGTGTTCACAGACGGTGAGTTCTGGAGGTGTTTCTGAGCCCATGCAGTGATTTACATTACAGAATCATGCCTGTTTTTAATGCAGTGCCGCCTGAGGGCCCGAAGATCACGGGCATGCAATATAAATTTTCACCCTTGTCCCTTGCCCACAGAGATTTCTACAGATTCTCAGAATCTTTTGATGATATTATGTACTGTAGATGGTGAGATATTCATAGTCTTCACAATTTTAAGTTGAGGAACATTATTCTGAAATTGTTCCACAAATTGTAGACTCAGTTTTTCACAGATTTGTGAACCTCTGCCCATCTTTACTTCTGAAAGACTCTGCCTCACTAAGATACTTTTTTTTATACACAATCATGTTACTGACCTGTTGCCAATTAACCTCCAGCTGTTTCTTTTCAGTAACACTTACTTTTCCAGCTGGCTTAGTGGTTAGCACGTTCGCCTCACACCTCCAGGGTTGGGGGTTTGATTCCCACCGTGGCCCTGGGTGTGCGGAGTTTGCATGTTCTCCCTGTGCTGAGGCGGTTTCCTCCGGGTACTCTGGTTTCCTCCCCCAGTCCAAAGACATGCATGGTAGGCTGATTGGCATGGCCAAAGTGTCCGTAGTGTATGAATGGGTGTGTGAATGTGTATGTGATTGTGTACCCTGCGATGGTACGCCCTGTCCAGGGTGTACCCTGCCTTGTGCCCGATTCTCCCTGGGATAGGCTCCAGGTTTCCCCGTGACCCTGAAAAGGATAAAGCAGTATAGAAAATGGATGGACTTTTCCAGCCTTTTGTTGCCCAATCCCAAATTTTTTGAGATGTCTTGTGGCCATCAAATTCAAAAGTACCTTATTTTTTTCTTAACATGGTACATTTCCTCAGTTGAAACATTTGATATGTTTTCTATGTTCTATTCTGAATGACATATGGGTTTTGAGATTTGCAAATCATTGCATTCTGTTTTTATTTACATTTTACACAGAATCCCAACCTTTTTGAAATTGGGGTTGTACATATCAGAGAGAGGGATGAATGGAAAACAGCCTTTAGCACCACCTGTGGCCACTATGTGTACTACTTGATGCCGTATGGGCTCTCTTGCGCCTCCTCAGTGTTACACTGCCTGATTAATGACATCTTGAGGGACATGCTGGGAAGTGTACATATGCAATATGTATATGGGCTGCGACAACCACACGCCTGCAAAAACCTCATCCCAAGGTACAACCTAGTCAACGAACTCCACTTCCCAACACACATCGCAGCCTACAAACATGGCCTTCCTGGACTACACTCCGCAGAACTCACACACCCTGCCACGTTCACAATCACCGGATTTTTGATGAAGCACACCTTTTCCTAATGACACACATACACAGACACACACACACACACACACACATACACACACACAGACATTTTAAAAGAGACTTTCACTCACCGACACCTTGCGAAGTATACGCTCAGTTTTGTCTCTGCACCCGACATTACCAAGCCTGTTTCCTGTGTCTATTTATCTGAGTTGACCTTGTTTGGCCTTGTTCTTTGATCCTTATTATTAGCGTTTGCCCAGTTTGTCGTTTGTAGATCACTTGACCTTAGCCTGCTTATTAATTCTGATTCTGCCTGCCAATTTGGATTAGTGTATTCTGATATATATATATATATATATATATATATATATATATATATATATATATATATATATATATATTTATATATATATATATATGCATATAAGGTTTACATAAATGTGTGTGTAGTTTTGAGAAATATGCTAGAATGCTTGGGAGCTGAGACACTGTTTTCTGATATGTATGGAAGCAACTTAGAAAAACTATTAGAGCATTACAATCAATCATCTCTAATTACATTATACATGTTCCACATCTGACAAACACACAGTTGAGGAACAAGCGTGTCAGGAAAGTTTATTAATGATAACACTGCAAACATAAGAACAATAAATTTACATTTACATTTATTCATTTAGCAGACGCTTTTATCCAAAGCGACTTACAAATGAGAAAATACAAGCAATTATCACAGAGATTTACATAATGCTTCTAGGAGCCATGTTTAAAGGGATTCATGTGGTTCATCTTTGCCCTCATCTTCACCCATGCCCATGGGTATGTCTTTCTCGCTCCCAAGTTGGGCTTTACTATGATAGAAAGTGATGTAGATCCTCCTCCAGCCAAACTTCTTGGCCAGCATCTCTATTTCGGGTGTGATATCATCACCGCAACGCCGCACTTCCTGCTCCCAGAATTCATTAGAGTCACACAGCTGGACACACACAGACAAAATTTACTGCCACTCATGTCCTTGTCTTAAGCTAATAATAAGGCAACTTTGGATGTGTAGGGGCATTTAGGATGGATATAAGCTAGACATGAATTCTGCAGTTTGGGATAAAGATTTAAAACTTTTGGTTCTAACATTTGGGATGTAACCTTAAAATAGTTAATGTTCCAGAAAACCACTAAGAAGACATAAATTTAGCTGGCATGCCTGTTGGGGAAAAATAAACATGAATTTTTGAGTTTGGGATGAAGCCTTGAAATCTAACACTTTCTAGACATAAATTATAATGTTTGGTACAGGCCCTTAATGTTCTATTAAGATCACTAAGATGAACCCTAATATTTTGCATGAAACAATAGCCAACGTTTCCCCAGGAACACTAAGTAGAACCCTATTGTTTGGGTGCTCTGACCTTCCTGAAACGGCGTGAGGTCTGTCTGAGGTGGCAGATATCCTGGTAGCTCATATAGGAAAGAAAACGCAGCAGCAGCTTATCAGGCAAACGCTCCAGATAATCAAACCTCCCTTCACAGAGGCCAAGTGTGTACTCCAGGAGCTGTGACCCAAGCACCATACCAACTTGTTCTAAATTTGCGCGCACACACACACACACACACACACACACACACACACACACACACACACACACACACACACACATGCACACTGTATACCATAAAGGTACCTTTTTTGCTCCTCAAAATGTAAACGTGACATCAAAGAGATATCATGATTTCTAAAGGTTTTACAATGGTTGATAAAGATGTTTCATCTACATCAGGGGTGTATAATCTAATCTTATCCGGAAAGGGCTGGTGTGGGTGCGGGTTTTCATTCCAACCAAGCAGAAGCCACATCGGAGTCTATTGAAAACCAAGCTCAACTGATTAGACAGGTGGAATTAGGAGTGGCTCCTGCTTGATTGGAATGAAAACCTGCACCCACACCGGCCCTTTGTGGATAAGATTGGACACTCCTGCTCTACATGCACCAGGTAAACCAAAGGTACAAAAGACGTACCCTTGAGGGTCCCATCCCAGTAACAAAGGTTTGAACCCTGTAAATTATATGTGAATACCATTTTACTGACAATGTATAATCAAACTTCCTGAAACATTTATAATAATAATAATAATTATTATTATTAGTAGTAGGAGTAGTACTATTAGTAGTAGTACAAGATAAAATATAATAGAACAAAATATAAAAATATAATATAGTATAATGGAACAAAATTACAGGATTAAAGAAATTAATATTTGAGGTATTAGGCCTACATTATTATCTGCCGTTTTATATACAGTTAATTATTTGTACAGTGGGCATGTATACATTGTTATTGCTGTTTTTTTTTAATAACTCATAATACTTGATTAATTAGCCTATTTTAAATGTATTTTTATGATATACCAATTGTTCTGGTATATAATAATGCTAGATATCTTTAAGTTCCCCTAAAGCATCAAAAAAGTATCCGATAGATCTATCCATCTATCTATCTATATGTCTGTCTGGCTTAGTGGTTAGCACGTTAGGGGTTCGATTCCCACCACGGTCCTGTGTGTGTGGCGTTTCCGTGTTCTCCGTGCTCCGGGTACTCCGGTTTCCTCCCCCAGTCCAAAGACATGCACGATAGGCTGATTGACATGTCCAAAGTGTGAAATGTGTGTGTGTGTGTGAATATGTATGTGAGTGTGTCCTGTTATGGATTGGCACCCCCTCCAGGGTGTATCCCTCCTTGTGCCTGATGCTCCTGGTTTTCCGTGACCCAGCAGGATAAATCGTATAGAAAATGGATGTCTGTCTGTTTTTCAGAATCTTACTCTGTAGTCTCTCATCATTTAAAAACTCCTTATGACTCTGTTTCATTTCTCCGGGCAACGTGCTTTGCAACTTAACATGCAGAGAAATCTTCCACCACCTCCATATTACCTTCACACACACACACACACACACACACACACACACACACACACACGAAAGACGAACACTTATGAAGTACGTTGCGTTTCAGTGGAAACTTTTATGCTATACTGGACTTTTACCACCTCTTCCTTTACCTATTTCTATACACAACTTGTTATAAACAGATTATAAAATTGCTACTCATGTAAATGATCATACCTGTGTTTTTGTTACATCGAGCTGAAAGAAATCTTTAGAAGGAGCAGGGGCCTGACCACTGGTTTCAAACAGTAACTCGGGCAGCAGGGACGCCATGTTTGTTGCCATTGCAGGGTGGTTACCATGACAACAAGAGCCACCGGTTTAGCTGCTTGCTATCGAAAGTTCTTTATTTATCGTTCATAGGGTGTGTGCTGGGTCATTCTGAACGTTACTAGTAAATAATTAGTTATTAATCACGTTACAAATAACACATTTTTGAAAAAAAAAAAATATAAATACGTAGTCAAGGGGTATATTACACTTTTACTAACAACAAAGTGATATTTTATTATAAAAGGGGGCTAATAAAAGTAAAATGTACGAGTGTATGTGTCTTTTTTTATACTTATAATACAAAACCGCTTTAACATTTTTGTGCACGTAAAATCTGTTTTGTTTTAAATTCACTGTCACACAGGACTGTTTTGAAACAGAACACAGGTCGCTCAGCTGTTCAAGTGACGTCACTGTCTCTCACTGCGCGCATGCGTCGTTTACATCGTGCGCGGCTGATCCGGTAGTGATCGGCCTCGTCTCAAAAACACTACGCATTAGAGGTACATCCTAGGTAGTCGTGGAAGCCATTAATTCGCACCCTATATAGTGCACTTATATAGACAGCAGGGTGTTGTTTGAGATTTAGCCCACGGTAATCTTAGTGGAGCTGCTGCAACTGTCTGTAACAGCAACTATACAACACTGCAACA
The DNA here is from genome assembly GCF_001660625.3 of Ictalurus punctatus. NCBI lineage: Eukaryota > Metazoa > Chordata > Actinopteri > Siluriformes > Ictaluridae > Ictalurus > Ictalurus punctatus. The sequence continues at coordinate 22,435,077 of NC_071284.1, forward strand.
ACAACAAACATAGGTAATAACACTGTTTACCAGCGTCTTCAGTACATAACGAGTTTGTGCGGATGAAAGTTAAAGTGATATGTGTGCTGACGAACGGAAAACAGCGAGCTTTTCGTCGACAAAAACACGGTTTCCAGTTGTCATCTGTCGAAATCATGTTCCTGACTTTTTAAAAAAATATATATTTTGTATGCCTATGATGCAATGAAGGATCAGAGGCCATATCGCTTTGTGGTGCTGGTAGACACACAACACACCGCTGGATTCGTGTCTAGATTTCGAGTCTAGATTTCGAGGTTAGAGTTCGAGGTGCGTTATAAATGATTTCCCCCAAACTAAAACACACCGCATGTAAGTAACATTTGATTCGTTAGGAAAGCTTGTTATGTCTCTGTAGCCAGCAGGCAGTGCGATAAGAAGGTCACGTTTAACATTACGTGATGTTATTTTTTTAAATTGTTACTTCAATAAATACGCGCTGCCGAATAAACGACCGGTCGGTGGTGACACTGAATCCACTCCAGTGTGCACAGTGTTCGAATTAATGCCTCGTATTAGTTGCCTACTCTGGTACGAGTCAAGTTGTTTTGTTATTAACAGCTAACCAGCCTGCTAGCTCGTCGCATTAACTAACGCCTGCTTGTTTCCGTAGTTCGAGGCGGCCGCGGCTGCGCTCCAACATGCGCAGTCGCCTTCTTAATAGCACGCGTTAATCGTCGGCGCATGGACCGCGCGCTGCGTCGCTCGTAGGGCACAGTCACGTATATTGGAACACAGCCCTGGTCTTACACGCATACACTTCCAGCAGTGTGTGCTTTAATATCAGGTTAGCCTGCTTCAACCACATAGGCCAACCTCTTCAACAGCGGTACGTATATATAAATATATCCCTCTTGATTTACAACTCGAACTGGTAGAGTAGCGTCTTCAAACCACACGCCGTCAATCATTATAAGGTAAAAAAAAAAAACAAGCAGAAGAATATTGTTCTGTAGTCTAGCAAGTAATGTAGGTTAGCTCGCGCGATTCCGGAGCCATATAAAAGGGTAACTAGCTAACGCTAATGGAGTGTAGCTTGCTGGCTAGCTGAGATAAAACACACCGTCCTGCTCATGTGGACTATATGTAACCGTCCCGTTGTAATATAATATAATATAATATAATATAATGTAATGTAATGTAATGTGTGCTCGGCGACGTTTGTGTGTGTTTTTTTTTTTTTTTCTCAAGCGAACATTAGCTGGAAAGTTCTTAGCTAGCTTAGCTTAACTGTCTACGCGTCTGTGCGTTAAGTTTGCCGAGTTAATCGTAACAACGTCGATATTTCCTCGGTGCGCTGATGTGCGTCTGGCAGAACCTGTGTTCCGTTTATTTCTTTCTCACGATTCTGCTGACACCAGTGTGATGTCGGTAATGCTAACGAGCCAAATACGCCAGAGAGAGGGCCAGTCTTAAGAGTGAGGAAAACAAACTATACGTAACCTAACGTGCGAAACAATGATTTGTAGAAACGATTTAAACGCGTTCTCGATTTTAATCTGTAAAATCAGGCGGCGCGGCGTTTAGGCACGCCAGGCAAATCCACACGCGAGCTAAAAATCAACAAAAGGCGAGGATAATCGTTCAGGCCTAAAACGGCCTTGATCATTATGTCGCATTTGGATAAGACGCAGTTCCGAGCGGCTCGATGGTGTTTATTTAAGTTTGAAGTCAACAACAAACAACACTCCGCTGAACGCACGCGTTTATTAACTTGTTTAGAATGATATGTCTTTGTTTAACAACAGCAGCAGCAGCAGTATATTATACACAGGAACTGGAGCTCCAGTGAAACTGTACGGGATGGTGGTGGCTGTGGTGTTGCTTTGATCGGACCTGAATCGTTTTTAATAAAAATCGCTGTCGCGGCGTCTGTACTTCCGGGTTAAACCCGGAAGTGAAGCTGCGTAAACGATCGGATTAAACCGAATTCAGTCCGATCAGTTCAGACACCAGCATTTAGATTTCTGTTGCTCAGTTACGTTCGTTATTCTTGTTTCAAGCCACTGTAAGAGGTTTGAATCTTTTATTTTGATTATATTATATTGTAAACGTGTAAACCTGACACGGGAGTGTAGTCCAGTAAGTTCTAGTGTTCACTATTAAAGAGGGAGACATTTTGAGGGACCAGAAGCTCAAATAAGCAATCTTTACATGACAACTGCTCTGTGTGGAAAAATATAAACATTATTATTCCAGGAACTGAATGATTGTTTTTGTTGTTTTTTTATGCGCTCCTTTACAAGTGGAATATCCAGCATAGCTTATTTACACGAAGAGTATTTGTCTGTAACCGGCACACGTTTTTACTCCTAACAGCCTCTGTGATTTTGTTTATTAGGGTTATTCTAATGAGGAATGTAGAGTTTTATTGTTTTATAACCATCCATGCTCACCAGTCTTGTCTTTTTAATAACGATTACATCACGCACCCGACATGTTAAGGTTGATCACATCTGATCTGGAATAATGTATTTATTTGTTTTGGTTTTTATTTTTCTTAAACACTCAACAAGCAGCTAAACACCAGATGTGCTGACCTTGAAGATGTAAAGATGAGAATTTGAAGAAAAAAATGTAAATACACCTGGGTTTAGTTTCAGTACGGTGCATACACAGAGATTGTAAAGCGCCGTTGGGGGTTCTGTTTCGAGTCGAGCTACAGCCGCTTGAAAAGCTTCACGTCTGAACGCAAGAACTTGGAGTTCGCAACTGTTGTGCTTATTTTCTGTTTTCGTATTTCTCACTAGGATGTTCTTGGCGGGTCGCCCGTAACGCACTGTGAACATACATCTGGTTTAAGACTGTTAAACGGCTTGTTTTGTGTGGTTTCTGACAGTACATGGCGCAGTCCTGGAGAAAAGCGGGTAAAGGGATGTCGGAGGGCTAGACACAACAGTAACAGATGAGTCCGGTATCACTCTGTACAAGCCTCAGACTCGGGCAGGAGGTGTAGAATATTAAAGCTTGGACTGTTGGAACAGTGCTCCAGATGTTGATCTGGTTTCATATAGATTTGTATATTTGAGTGCAGACTTAATTCTGCCGTTACACCTGTGTGGAAACTGTGCGTGTAGGAATGACATTCGCGAGCCAGACGATATCTTGTGATGATTATGAATTAGGCATGCAGTTTGGCTAATGACCAGCTGTAAACTTATCTTACGTAGTTACTTTAGACTCATAGCTCCAGTGTTTTTTTTTTTTTTAAAAAAAACAAAAACAGTTTCAGACCCAAACATATTTTGCTTTTAAAGTCTCAATGTTTTTGTTCTTTGTTTACTGTTAAAACATTATTATTATTTTTTTACAAAATGGCTGCCAGTTCAGTTATTGTAATGAAGCTGCACTAGTTACTTTTCAATGCCATGATCCGACTCGGTACTTTACCACAATTCACTGAAATCTCCTTCGCTTTTCTCTCCCCCCTTCATTTCTGCTCTCTTCCACCAGTTGTCGTTCTAGGCTGCCGGTTGGGGCATTTGCACACGGCTGGTAAGTGCACACTTCCATCATTTTGCATCTGTAAGTAGTATTCCTTAGTCGCAGGTCTGTTGGCCATGCTTTCCACACTCCCATAGCGAACAGGATTTTGCGATTTGCCTGCTCGGAAAAGAGATGCCCTTTGATGTTCCGGCGAATTCTTCCACAATGGGAACTGTTAGAAGACTGAGGTCCTCGCGCCAGCTTCTATATGGGACAGGCTTTTTCTCGGGAGCTCAAATGGACGTTGCTGTTGTCTAAGCAAACACGATGTGCACAAACATCTTAGTGAGGTGTTATTTCTAGCGCAACATTGTATAACACCAAACCGCACTGATATGATAAAGGTAGCGTCACTCAAACTGCAAGAAAAAGGCACAGAGAACAGGTAGAGAGCCTCGCGTAGTGCGCATGTACCCTTAAACGGCATCAAGTCAGAATTCGCTGTCGTTCCTGTCTAATGTTTGGGTTGCGTAGGAACCGAATTCACTAGGCTAAAACTTATCAGGTGATATACGTATATAATGTAATAATTTACAGCATGCTGTTTAAGCAGTCTTTCCAGGATTTTGTTCTTTTTTTTTTTTTTTTTTTTGCGATCGCAGAAATGAACGCGAAATCAAGGAAGCTCCGCAACATTTGGAGGAACTTTCGGTTTTTCTGAATTGCGGTTCATTTTGTGCAGATTTGGGCCAAGATGCTTCACGTGACGTCATCACCGCGCACATTCAGCCAAAGCCCTCTTCGGTTCACAGGCATCAAACATGAGTACACAGCTAAAAGGTCTCATTTACCAACCAACATGATGTCACCGTGAAAGAGCGTGCAAAGCGATTTGAAATCTCGCCAATTCAAGTAGTTTTCCAGCACAAAAAACAACTTTTAGAAAAAAGCCGCAGCGAAATCGAGCATTTTTGGCAACAACAATCAGAAAAAAGTCACGAAATTCTGAACGGACTGTTTAAGTACATTAGTGAACGTGTATGTTTATACACACGATCGTTATCTTCTTCAAACAAAATACTATGCCCTTAACATAAAGTCAGCAAATTCTTACCCAACAGGCATTCTCTTCTAACATCACACTAGGGATGTCCTAATCAATTTATTACTTTTTTTTTTTTTTGGTGCCTGATCCGAGTCATTTAATATTGAGTCCTGATCCAATACTTGTGTTTACCTAGTTCTAGGTGCATACTTCAAGTACATTAGTTATTTAAATCGATCCAATGTATAGCTCTGCAATGCATTAAGAAAAAAATTTGCCTGAATCCAAATTCCTTATAGTTGTCCTTATTATCCTTTAGTTATAATATTTTTTTTATATGGCTCTTATCTTAACAGTTCCACTTAGTGCAGCATTGGTTTTCATTAGTTTATTTATTTATTTTAAACACCAATAACCGAGTAAACAAATTAAAAAGATGTCTTTAGAAAATAGACAGCGCTCTTATCAGTTCCAGTTGGTGCAGGATTGTAGTAGTGACACGAGAACAATCAGAATGAGTAATATAATCACAATTGGCCTTGTTGCTGTCAAGAGGAAATTTCTCTCTCTTGTTAAACTCTCCTCCGGTGCGTGTTGCTTCTCTCCAGACCTGGCCTCTATACCCGAGCGAGGGTTTATTTTTCAGGCGCCATGTCGAATCAAACGTAACTCTGTTGCTGCTGCCTCGCGAAATGCTCGCGAAGCACGCTTTCCAAGTGTCTTTTGGACTGCGTTCGTTTTCCAATTTCCGATACTTCCATGCTGCGTGCGTTTTAGCCGCGTAGTCCTGCCACAAACTGCGCTCTCCATGACGGCTGACGTAAACCAAAAGTTCGGGGTTTAGGTTAGTGCTCAGTAATGCTACGTCCACACACAGCGATTTTATTGTTGCCAGTCACTGTACTATTAAGTCATAGGTAGGCGTTCCTATTACTGGTTGCCATAGTAACATGGGTGGTGCAACTAGCATTCCACTTTTGACAGCAAAACCAATTTTCTTGTTGCTAAATTTAAACATTCTGACCGGAGAGCGGTCTTATATAAAATTCACCAGTGTGTACAGTGGGGGGAAATAAGTATTGAACGTGTCAACATTATTTCCTATGAAAAATTGGAAAATTCACATGAAATTTTCAGCAGACTTTGGTATTAACTCAAGAAATCTGGAAATATAAAGAATTCACAACATTAAAGTTCATAAATAAAGTTTTTTTAAATAAAGTGTAATAAAGTGGAATGACACAGGAAAAAAGTATTGAACACACTAACTGAAATGTATTTAATACTTCATGGAGAAGCCTTTGTTTGTAATGATTGCTTCAATGTGCATCCTGTATGAAGAAATTAATGGACCGCTGTAGTCAGGTGTGATTTTGGCCAGTTCTTTTAAACACACTGTCTTTAAATCTTGTTCAATTGGATTCAAGTCAGGTGATTGACTGGGCCATTCTAACACCTTGATTTTTTTTCTCTGAAACCATTTGAGAGTTTCCTTTGCTGTATGCTTTGGATCGTTGTCCTGCTGGAAGGTCCATCCACGTCTCATCTTCATCATCCTGGTGAATGGCAGCAGATTCTTCTCAAGAATCTCCCGGTAAAGTGCTCCATTCATCGTTCCTTCAATTATTTGAAGTCTGCCAGTACCATGTGATGAAAAACAGCCCCACACCATGATGCTTCACCTCCAAACTTCACTGTTGTTGTAGTGTTTTTAGGGTGATGTGCAGTGCCATTTCTTCTCCAAACATGGTGTGTAGTTTGACAGCCAAAAAGTTCAATTTTGCTCTCGTCTGACCAGACTACACTCTCCCAGTATTTCAGAGGCTTGTCCAAATGAGTTGTAGCAAACTTTAAACGAGCTTCGACATGCCTTTTCTTTAGTAATGGGGTCTTGCGGGGTGAGCATGAGCAGTGGAGTGCATTGCCTATTGTTTTCTCTGTGGCGATGGCACCTGCTTCCTCCAAGTGTTTCTGGAGCTCTTTCCGAGTGGCCCTTGGCTCTCGGGCTACTCTTCTGACTTTCTTCTGACTCCCTGGTCAGAAATCTTGTGAGGAGCTCCTGTGCATGGCCGGTTGATGACAGAGTGATGTTGCTTCCACTTGCAGATAATGGCCCCAGTGGTGCTTAACGGAGAATTCAGAAGTTTTAAAATACCTTGACCTTGGGACCAAGACCAAGACCCTGGGAGAGCTCTTTGCTTTTACCCATCATGAGATGTTTCTTGTGTGACACCTTGGTAACGAGAAGCCTTTTTCTAGACCATCAATTTACTAACCCAGCTGATATTAATCTGCACAGATAGAAGGTCTAATTACTTATGGATTTCATCTGGTTCCTTGCCAAGGCAAGCCTTGGAGAATTGCCTTTTCTTATCGTGTTTGATACTTTTTTCCTGTGTCATTCCACTTTATTACACAACTTTATTTATGGACTTTAATGTTGGGAATTCTGTGTATTTGCAGATTTCTTGAGTTAATACTGATGTCTGGTGAAAATTTCATGTGAATAGCATCACTGGAAAAATGTTGACACGTTCAATACTTATTTCCCCCACTGTATATGCATCATATGCTACGAGATGAATGAGAAGCAGTGTGTGCTCAGCCAGCTACCTGCGGCAAAAGCACAACCGCCAATTAGATTAGCCTAGCTTAGCTTATGGCCAGGGCATGTTTAAAGTAGTATAATAATAATAATGAAACACACTCACTTTTTGTAGCAATTCAGCAAAATCCCGGTGTAGCTCCTATCTCAGTAAGTGAGAGTCACCGTCAGGGTGTCATTCACTATATGTTCGATGGTGACCAGGAGCTGGACCTCAGCTCTTCGGCCGTGGCCTCCGTGTTTCTTGGGTTTAGCTTGGTGCTGCTCGTTCCCGGTTGCTGAAGCAGCAACAAGCCAGACACCTCACCCAAGATTGGAGCTACACTGGGATTTTGCTCGATTGCAACAAAAAGTGGTTTTCCTTATTATTTCTTTTACTTTTTTTTTTTGCATTAAAACTGCTTAGGTCCTAAGCCACCCTGCACGGGTGGCTACGGATCACGTGCGCTCTACTGTCTTCACTCCCATTGGTAGTTGCTGCACTAAGTATCTCCAAAGATGCATAAAGTTAAACTTGTCAACTTTCAAAGTCGCTGGACACGCCCACATCTAGTCGCCGGAAGTCACCAGCTCTCATTTAAAACTAATGGTCGCTTTGTCGCGGTGAGTCGCTGGATGTGTGAACGTACCTTAAAGCTGATACCAATCAGTTAAACAATGCCTTAATTGACCCCCCGCCGCCCCGCATGTTCTTCATGCTGAAAACGTTGTCATCCCTGAAGTAAAAACCCCAATAAACTCAGTAAAACACTTTGATCATTATAGAAACTCCCTAGTGTATGGTCATCCGTATGTAATGGTCGGGATGCTGAGGAGTGAAAGCTGTTCGTTTTTTAAAAAAATTTTGTGTTGCTTTTGTGTGGCTACCTGCTTCTGAAACAAGGTAAGTAAATGCACGTCCAAACTTTCTCACGCAAACCGAACTTGTGGAAAAGACGAGCTTTAGGAGCAATTACCTGGATAGACTGCGTTTGTTGGTGTTCCCAAGTAGAGCATCTGGACAGTGTGACTGAACGGTTTTTCCACTGCTCTGCTCAGCTCTCGGTTTCTACTTATCTGGAGTTGCTTATCTACCAGCACAGAAATCTTCACTAGCGACTAGTTTATTATTTCTTAGTCATATGAAGCAGCAGTTTAATGTTTCAAGTTATTTGTAATCATTTACCTACAGTAAGGATTTTCTACATCTTCTACCTTGGCCAGATCTCAAATAGCTTACTGTTCACTTAGTTTGCGCTGTACATAGAATATAACACAATGCACCTGAATGCCATACCCAGTACACTCACAAAGAGTGTCCCAAAACCAGTTGAAATAACTGCTTCTTTGTGTGTGGTTATTTTTCTTTAGTTATCAAGTAAGATTTGCCTGTATTGCCTCTGTATTGTCACTAAGCTGGGCAGCCATCAAGTAAACCTTTGTTCCTCTTTTTCACTAAACATTAAAGCATTGTCGTAATCGTGTGTTGCACTGAAAACCAACATGCTGCACTCGGTTTTTCACATTTTTAGTTTTTCAAAAGCGTTTATTTTTTAATAAATGTTCAAGAATTTTACTACTCCTACCCATCGTGTCACTGCCCGATAACCTCCAAATAAATTCCTCCTGCTTTCTTGGGTAGAGTTATGTGACGAGAACACGATACACACTCTTGGCCGTGTCATGGATAGTCCTGGGCTCTCGTTTGATGCCGAGCTGTGCTGCTGTTTGATGGAGAAGCACGATGAAACCTTAGTTTAGTGGAAGCGCTGTCATATGAGATTTTAAAAAGCCCTTATTTGTACCTTCTTAGTTAGCTGTGCAATGTATCCTGGAGGTTTAAGGTACTTTGTTCTGCTTAAAGTCCTCGTGAAGTGCCTTGAAATGCGTAGCGTTACTTGATGTGCTGACATAACTTCCACTGCAACAGGAAGTCCAGGCGCGACACATCAAGTGACTCCTCCACCTTTTTAAATAGTCGGTAGTGTTTAGCTTATCTCCCAGCCAGGAAATGTAGGCTGTGTCTCAAATGGCGTACTATGCACTACGAACTCTACCATCTAGTGTATGAATTTTAGAAAGGCAGTATCATCTCAAATGGAATGCTGGAGTGTTTTTTTAACTCCCCGGAAGCATAAGCTGTTTCCCTTTCAACTGCACTTGTCGTCAAACGCACACTAGCTTTAGCGGAATACCTAGAGTTAATGAAAACGAATTTCTTAATGTTACGGTTTATGCTCGACATCGGTTTTCTTTTTTTTTTTTTTCTTTTTTTTCTTTTTTATTCTGAGCCAATTTGAGCCAGCATCAGCACCTGGTAGCCCCTCCTCCTCTTGCACTACGTAAGCAAAGCTGCGACTGTTGACTGCATGAAGTGTCCAATATTCCACACTTCCATTTCCCTGGTCAAATAAGTACATCACCCGGGGCGTACTTCTCACACTACTCACGCTATATATACTACAAAATGGCATAGAATAGTGCGCAAGTATGCGATTTGGGACACACCGTTAGAACTGTTGGGGGTGGAGCTCCAGACATTTGATTGGACAGAAAATCTGTGGTGAAGCCGAAGCACAGGATGAGGTCATCAAAATTCTTGATCTGTATTGGTGGTCGAGGGAGACTGCAAAATTTGTGTGCGTGTGTAATATATATATATATATATATATATATATATATATATATATATATATATATATATATATATATAAAAATGCAGTGTGTATAGTATCTCACAAAAGTGAGTACACCCCTCACATTTTTGTAAATATTTGATTATATCTTTTCATGTGACAACACTGAAGAAATGACACTTTTGCTACAATGTAAAGTAGTGACTGTACAGCTTGTGTAACAGAGTAAATTTGTTGTCCCCTCAAAATAACTCAACACACAGCCATTAATGTCTAAACCGCTGGCAACAAAAGTGAGTACACCCCTAAGTGAAAATATCCAAATTGGGCCCAAAGTGTCAATATTTTGTCTGGCCACCATTATTTTCCAGCACTGCCTTAACCCTCTTGGGCATGGAGTTCAACAGAGCTTCACAGGTTGCCACTGGAGTCCTCTTCCACTCCTCCATGATGACATCGCGGAGCTGGTGGATGTTAGAGACCTTGTGCTCCTCTACCTTCCGTTTGAGGATGCCCCAAAGATGCTCAATAGGGTTTAGGTCTGGAGACATGCTTGGCCAGTCCATCACCTTCACCCTCAGCTTCTTTAGCAAGGCAGTGGTCGTCTTGGAGGTGTGTTTGGGGTCGTTATCATGCTGGAATACTGCATACTGATCATGCTCTGCTTCAGTATGTCACAGTACATGTTGGCATTCATGGTTCCCTCAATGAACTGTATCTCCCCGGTGCCGGCAGCACTCATGCAGCCCCAGACCATGACACTCCCACAACCATGCTTGACTGTAGGCAAGACAAACTTGTCTTTGTACTCCTCACCTGATTGCCGCCACACACGCTTGACACCATCTGAACCAAATAAGTTTATCTTGGTCTCATCAGACCACAGGACATGGTTCCAGTAATCCATGTCCTTAGTCTGCTTGTCTTCAGCAAACTGTTTGCGGGCTTTCTTGTGCATCATCTTTAGAAGAGGCTTCCTTCTGGGACGACAGCCATGCAGACCAATTTGATGCAGTGTGCGGCGTATGGTCTGAGCACTGACAGGCTGACCCCCCACCCCTTCAACCTCTGCAGCAATGCTGGCAGCAATCATGCGTCTATATCCCAAACACAACCTCTGGATATGACGCTGAGCACATGCACTCAACTTCTTTGGTCGACCATGGAGAGGCCTGTTCTGAGTGGAACCTGTCCTGTTAAACCGCTGTATGGTCTTGACCACCGTGCTGCAGCTCAGTGTCAGGGTCTTGGCAATCTTCTTATAGCCTAGGCCATCTTTATGTAGAGCAACAATTCTTTTTTTCAACTTCCAGTGGCCAGTATGAGGGAGTGTGAGAGCGATGACACCAAATTTAACACACCTGCTCCCCATTCACACCTGAGACCTTGTAACACTAACAAGTCACATGACACCTGGGAGGGAAAATGGCTAATTGGGTCCAATTTGGACATTTTCACTTGGGGGTGTACTCACTTTTGTTGCCAGCGGTTTAGACATTAATGGCTGTGTGTTGAGTTATTTTGAGGGGACAGCAAATTTACACTGTTACACAAGCTGTACACTCACTACTTTACATTGTAGCAAAGTGTCATTTCTTCAGTGTTGTCACATGAAAAGATATCAAATATTTACAAAAATGTGAGGGGCGTACTCACTTTTGTGAGTGTGTGTGTGTATATGTGTGTATATATATATATATATATATATATATATATATATATATATATATATATATATATATATATATATATATATATATATATATATATATATATATATATATGCATTAAATTAGACTGGTCCTTCAAGTGTATCTCGTAGAGGCAAAATACAAATAAAATTGTACCCAAAATATAGGATAAGTAAAAATACCATCAACTAAATGAAAACAATTCATGCCTATGCGGAAAAGGCAATAACAGTGTTTACAGGAGGAGAGACACAGACAAATCACCCAATAGAGTGGTGCAGGGACGACGTCATTTTGTACCGGAACCTGGAAGTTATCATCACACCGGTTCCCTCGACAAGAACCCAATAGGATTTTCCCATAGACTTTTGGATTATCTAATAAAATAAGCTCTGTGATCAACAAAAGTTTACAATACTAATACGTTTTTTCCATCAAGATAATTTTCACAAATTAACTTTTATGAAACTTGAAGCTTAAATACAATCACCAGAAATGAAAAGCTGAACACATGCTATAAACGAACTACACCACGGTCGCTCGACTTCAACATCACCAAGCTTCCGACAACTTTTTCCAAAGTTGATTTAAAACATTTTCCATAATACAGATTTACTCTGTGGATGAATCTTCAGCCACGTTTGTTTTTGGGAATTGTGCACAGCACACGTGCACCAGTTTATCTGCGAAGACTTTTCCTGTTGGGCGTGATGTTCCCGACAACGTCTTTTGTCCCATTTAGCAACTTGTTAGTGTCATGATTTCCCTCATGCAAGCGCTGGAGCACGCTTGCTCTGAAACCTGAAGCAAAGCTCACAGCGCGAGCGCTAAAATGCTAATTTATTTCCGGGTTTTGTCATTACAAAATGACGTCATCCCTGCGCCACTCTATGGTGATTGGCTGTAAGTTCAGGAAGCGCTTGATTTGATATGCAGCGGAGTTTTCTCTGAATGGAGGACGAACTGTAAACGTCAGTGTTGCAGTCGATCATGTTCAACCTTAAGGCAAACAGATTCGTACTAAAAGCCACAAAACCTCAATTTTGGTTTCATGGGGACTTTAAGGGTTTAAGGTACATTGTGCAGTGTTAGAAAAATCTCAGGTTAGTGCACAACATATTGAGACAAGGGCTTGTTTTGAGACAGCCCATGCTTCTATAGAAGAACCTGGATCTTGGGAGTCGGTATGGTGCATTGCATTGTGGGATCGAGCCACCATGTTGTCTGCACAGCCTTTATGTTCAGATCTTTAGATCACCTAAACCAGAGATTTAGTTGTGACAAACACTGCACATCATGCTGAGGGATGAACTTTATATGGATAAACCTTTTTAAAGGAAGGAAAAGCCTGACATTTTGGAAGAAAAACCTCATCAGTCTAATTAAAGAGTTACAAACCTCCAAGCACTTAGTGTACTAATGATAGAGAAGCACTACTTCTTCATGCCTGATTTTCATTTTCTAATTTAGTTGTTTGGCTTAAGCTTAAACTTTTATTTAAAAAAAAAAAAAAACCTTTTAAAAGTTATGTTACCGGGATTGGCAAATGGATGATTAAGTTTGTAATGTATATTCTTCAGACCTTCATGCAGTCCACAGTCACCTGGCAGGAGAATGAAAATTAAAACCAGTGGATGAAAGTAATGGAGATTTGACCGTGCGCTTAATCAGACCTGCGATGCAATTAATGCTGTAACACATGAGCGAAGAACGCTTAGCTGTTAAAGCGTGCATTACACTCTCAGGCTGTGTAATAATGTAAACCGAGAGAGAGAGTGTGTCTGAACGAGAACGAGCTTGTGTGGTTGAGAGAGCGTGAACAGGAACATGCTCGTAAGCGTAATTCATTCAGTTATAGTAAATAAGTGATGCGTAGGAGGATAATTCTGCGAGCTACTCCTGATATTTTTCATTATGCGGTAAAATGTGATGTCTTATTGCTGAAATCTAAGCTGTTTGGTGACTTGATCACCATGGAGACATTGTTCACTCCACAGGGGGGAAAATTCCACATTTAAAAAAAGAAACTGTCTAGATTGTTGGTTGTAAATACAGTTGAGGGCGTAAGTTTACATACGCCTTGCAGAACCTGTAAAATGTTAATTAAAAAAAGATCGTTAAAATTGCATTTTGTTTTTTATTTAGTACTGCTCTGAATAAGCTACTTCACATAACAGATGTGTGCATATAGTCCACAAAACACAATAATAACTGAATTTACACAAATTAAACCAGTTCACATACACTTAGTGTATAATCGGTTAAACTGCCCACAGTTCTTCAGAAAAATTCTGTGCTTTTCCAGCTGCAAATTTTGACCCCTTTCCAGCGTGGCTATATCAGAGGTGTCCAATCTTATCCACAAAGGGCCGGTGTGGGTGCAGGTTTTAATTCCAACCAAGCAGGAGCCACTCCTAATTCCACCTGTCTAACCAGTTGATCTTGGCTTTCGATAGACTCCGATGTGGCTTCTGCTTCTATGGAAAGAAAACCTGCCCCCACACCGGCCCTATCCGGATAAGGTTGGACACCCCTGGGCTATATGATGTTGAGCGCCATCTCTTCACATCGAGGACAACTGAGGGACTTGTATGCAACTATAATATAATGTGCAAATGTTCACTGATGCTCAAGAAGGTGACACGATACATTTAAGTGTAAACTTTTGAACAGGATGATCGGTGTAAATTGTTATTGCTTTGTCTTCTGGAAAACATGCACATAGCTGTCCTTCACAAGCTACACAAAATCTTTAAACAAAATAAAAATTTGCACTGATCATCCTGTTAAAAAATTTACACCCCCCTGGCTCTCAATGTGTCATGTTACCTTCTTGAGGATTAGTGACTGTTTGCATCTTATGTAATAGTTGTGTACGAGTCCCTCACTTGTCCTCAGTGTGAAAAGATGGATCTCAACATTATATAGCCGCTGTTGGAAAGGGGTCAAATAGGCAGAAGATGCTGGAAAAGAAAAGAACGTGCAGGACCTGGAGGATTTTTCTGAAGAACAGTGGGCAGTTTAACTGCTCAGGACAAACAAGGGACTATCACAACACATAAAAACAGTCGTGGATCATCCAGGTAACACCACACAGTATTAATCAAGCGTATGTAAACTTTTGAACTGGTCCATTTGTGTAAATTCAGTTATTATTGTGCTTGTGAACTATATGTAAACATCTGTTATGTGAAATAGCTTATTCAGGGCAGTTCTAAATAATTTTATTTTTTACATTGTGAGCTGCCACCTTTTTATTTTTCTTAATAATGTTGGCATCTCGCAGAAGGGGCAGTGGTGGCTTGGCAGTTAAGGCTCTGGGTTACTGATCGGAAGGTTGGGGGCTCGAGTCCCAGCACTGCCAAGCTACCACTGTTGGGCCCTTGAGCAAGGGCCCTTAACCTTAACCCTCTCTGCTCCATGGGCACTGTATCATGGCTGACCCTGCGCTCTGACCCCAACTTCCTGACATGCTGGGATGTGCGAAGAAAACAATTTCACTGTGCTGTATGTGTTTAATGAAGACTCATGATCATTATCCTAACGATAATCTCTGGATCACTGACGACATATTCCTGTACATGAGCGGATTTGTGCTGTTAAACACTAGAAACTGGTTCAGTTCACTCCTAATAAGTGTTTGATCTGTGGCTGAAAAGCTAGCTGTAAGGATGGTTCCAGGAATGTGTAGGTACTGGAGATTTACTGTATAGCTGGATGAGCCAAGAGATGTCTTCACAGCGCAAGGCTTTCTCCATCTTTTCCTTCATAATATCACTAAACACAGCTTGTCTCTCATATTTTTACCCCCTGGTATCCAAGCTTTTCTTCTTGCTATCTAACCTTTTATTGTCTTAAAAAATTTTTTTTTAGTACTTTAGACTTGAGAGGCGTAGGATTACGTACTGTTTTAATAGTGTTATGAACAGACTTCAAGGGAAAATACCACCGGTATTTCAGCCATTTTAGTGGAAAAATGTTCTGTTCTGTGGAAACAAGTCAGAGGTGTTTGAATTTGTGGAAGACCAGGGGGATATGCTTTGATCAGCTCCCTAGGTCTTGAATCAGTATATGGTGTACACGAGTTGGGGCACTAGTCAGGACCCTGGCTCACTACACATTGGGACACTGATGACTAAATTTCCGTTGACATGATTATGTACTCGCGTTTAAAACGTCTAAAACAAAATTGAAAAACAATATTTGAAAAAATTTAAGTTTTATATGTCGTATAAATTTGTTAGCTTGATCACACATTTCTGTAATTTTACCTAAAATGGGATTGTACACTAGTTAGTGGACACTTAAATACTTAAGTCATTAGACTCAAACAAACCGTATATAGAACGTCAAATAAACTTAGAAATCGGTAAGTAATCATTTGAGAGCTACAACGATAACAAGCTACTTGCGTTTGTAGCCGGAAGTTGGCTGAGTTCGTCCGCCATGTTGTTTTCGAGCTGAGAGGCTTCAGAAAACATGGTCATTTCCAGTAGGAGAGAAAAACCTGGATTTTGTGGTGCATTGTGGGATTTAAAATAAAAAAATAAAATTTTAGGGCAATGACGTTCTGGTGCACTGGGAGGATTTTGTGATTGACAGAGTCCTTAATTAAAATGGCCGCCTCAGTGATCCGTGCCCTGAATACTGAACCATGGAGCTGGTTGGGACGCACCCACAGTCTGAGAGCTCTAAACAGCTCCTTCCGGGAAGTTGTTATAACATTCGGTGACCATCACGGTGTCTGATGTATTGCACACAATGCTTTAGAAGTGCTGATAGGACCTTGTATAAACCAGGGTTGCATAAATACCATTTATTTGGTATAACGAAATGAGTAACTATTTATTAATCAGCCAGGGGTGCTGTGGAATGTGTCCTTTAGCGTTGTTTGTTTTCCCTGTTTTCACAGCGGCTATGAAATTGCTTAGGCTGCTAGGCTTGTTCTTTATAATGCTAGCTACGTTAGTTAATTTGGATCAAGTAGGGTTGCAGTGGAGAAGAGCAGGTTTTGTTTCACCTAGAAAACGAGCGCTTCTGTAGAGCTAATATAATTAGGAAGTAATTTTTTTTATTTTTTTATTTATTTATTTTTTTTTCGTCCATTGTGAGTTCGTCATCAGAATAACATACTGGATGATCGAGAGATTATTTTCACTCCTGTTGCGTTGTCTGTAGATGTTTCACGGTGTTGGTTGCTGGTGTGTGCCGCTGCTCCTCGTGATAGTTTTATGTTTAAGGTGTTTTACCGGGTTACTTGTTTTATTGAAAGATGCTGCATTTCTACACAGCATACTTGGCAGTCTGCTTTGTTGCAATCATTGATTATTAAACGTGTTCAGATCGTTCATGACTTCATGTCATCTGTAAGCTTATGTTAGAGTATCCTGTTGTAGGAGATTGATTGATTTTATTTATTTATTTTTAACATGTATGAGAATTATTTCTGTACGCTTTTTGTTTTTCTCAAGTCTCCAAATCTTGGCTCACTTGTCTGTTCTTACTGTAACTGACATAATCTCAGCCCTGGTGCTGGAGTTCAGCCCTGTCCTGCTCCCAACATAACACTTCAACCAATTGGCTAATTAAAAGCCCTTTTTGTGCTTCCCCATTTAAAAAGTATAGCTAGAGCCAGCTGAGGAACACTGTTCAGACTTTTAACGCTTTTAAGCCCAGTACATCTGATATGCCAAGTAAAGAATGATGCGAAAGCTGTTAAAAGCACCACTAGGTATGTTCACACGCGCTGGTTTTCGTCACTCCGAACGAATTCATTCTGGTCGCAGATTCCGAAACTACTGTTTATATACGTACCCTAAACGTTGCAATCCGAGGCGAATATTCATTTTACATGTTGCATATATTCGGAACAAAACGTTTGTGCAAGACGTAAACAAATGCGCGCATCACTGCCCTCCAAGTGTGCAAGTTAGTTTTGAATCCGGTTGAGAATATAGTCTGACTCGAGTGTTTACATGGCAAATTACACTCAAGTCGGTGCATTACTCTCCCACTCCATGGATGTTCTCTCTGTCTGTCTATCTCTCTCTAACACACACTTTCTGAGGCTGACCTTCAGTAAGCTGTGTGTGGTATCACAGATGACGTGAATTATTTGAGTGATCGCAGAAGGATGAGTGATAATTCATCTTTTTGAGTTCGAGGAAAGTTGCATATGCACCATTTCTAACACTTCTCTTTTCTCCCCCTCCCCATCTGTCTCTGTAGTGAATGGTAGTGTCTATAAAGGGTATGTCCCTTCAGGAGAGAGGTGCCAATGTCCATCAGGATTAATCACACTGCAGGGGGGTCACTGCGCCGATCACAGAGGAACACACTCGCCACCAGGTCTGTACACCTGCAACACACCTGTGTGTGTGTGTGTGTGTGTGTGTGTGTGTGTGTGTGTGTGCGCGCATGAGTAGTTTCTAATGTTTTCTCTAATTGTTACTTGTTCGAGGGAGAATATTGTGTAGTAAGGTTTGTCACAAAACAGAATTTTCACTTTGATACCAGCACCAGGATGTAGTAGTGTATCTGCTGTACCAAAAGGGTACTTTGGGCCAGGAGTGAATGAACGAATAAATAAAATTAGGAAAGGGAAAGACGTGCACTAGTGGAAGTTATTAAACACTCAAGATTCAGATTGCTGACCCTACGTTATGGCTGGGTGATATACAAGATAGATCACGATACGTGAGGACGTTTCGCTAACGATTTCAGCTAACAAACTGTCTGCAAAAGTGTAGTAAAATAAACAACAAAAACAAAAAACTTTAACTGACTTTACGATACTTTTCTTTCATGCCTACAAAGAGAAGATTATGTAAAAAATAAAATACGGCATTCGTTCAATAGGATTTAATTTGTAATTATTAAAAATGTTGAAAGAAATAAATAAATGCATCACCACACCAACGATATCTCAGAAGTGTGTATCGCACGGGTATATCAGGATATCGATATTCTACAGATTTATATTGCTCAGCCTTCCCTGCATTATATTTGAATTAATTTAAAGGTGTTATGTTTACTAAAGCAAATATAACATTTCATGGCTTAGAGACACATAAAACTGACCAAATGGGGACCGTTGTTAAGTATAATAAGTTTTCCCTAAATATGCACAAAAACGCTGCTGTAGTTGTAGTTACAGCCCAATACTGTACGATGCCAAGCTGCACCGTTACGAAGCTGAAAGTAGCCTCCCTTTAATGGTGTTTAAATATGTGGGGTGTCTATACTTTTAAACAGCACTGGTTACAGTGTTTTCTCGTGTTTAACACTGTTCTGTTATTAACATCATTTAAAAAACAAACAAACTATTTTATGCTTTAAAATGAGGTGATGATTATGACTGGCTGTTATAAAGTAGTTATGTTTTTATGTGCTGGCACTTACACTAAACCAGGGGTGTATAATCTTATCTTCTCCAAAAAGGACTGGTGTGGGTGCAGGTTATCATTCCAACTAACCAGAAGCCACACCTGAGTCTGTTGAAAGCCAAGCTCAACTGATTAAACCGGTGGAATCGGTTGTGGCTCTTGACCGATTGGAATGAAAAGCTGCACCCACATCGGCCCTTTGCGGAGACCATCGGACACTCCTGACGGTCAGGAGGCTCGTCCACCAGGTGTTTTACAGTAAAAAGGTTACTAACTCTTTTTGCGTACTGGTTTTGTTTTGTGTTTTGGCTGCCTGCTTCAACAGCGACATAAGTCCAAACATGCCTAAACCTCACTCCGTTAAAACTGCGAGAAAGACGGGCTTAAGGCATGAATCAGCTTTTCTCCTACTGTCTGTAAAATGAATGCAGATGAATTATAATAATAACATACTTCCAGGGGAACGATACTGTGTTTGCTGCCGTACAGATTAATAACTGTAAAGTGTAAATAAATATATTAGTAGACGATCTAATATTGTCTTTTTATTCTGTTACTGCTCTCCAGGTTGCAGTCAGAACAAACCAAACAAAAAACAAATTCCCCTCCTGAAAGTAAAAGATCATATACTAAAGCCTCAAAAGCCCCGCCCACGCCTGCAGCTGGCTCCTCACGTGGCCACGCCCCTCGAAGGTAGTGTCCTCATCGAGTGACTCAAAGCAAAGAATAATCTTATTCAACTGATTTTGCTTACTTTGGGTTTCCTGATCTTGCAGTAATATATTTCTCTCTCTCTCTCTGCAGAAACAGTCTTTCTCTCTCTTCACTAAGTCACTCTGCACCTGACCCGGATTCGGAGGCAGCAGGAAGCTCCGGCCAACACGAGCAGCGCGAAGTCGTCAACAACCGTGCCCTCAAACGTAGCTCTGCACCTGATCACAACAACACCTCCTATTCACCCAGCCCGGCCAAGCGGCCCAAAGCGCCGCCCCTCGAGAGCTCTGAGCAGTTGGAACCTGCTGACCCTACTGCTGACTCTGCCCCCGAGCTCCCATCCACAGCAAGGTCTAAAAAACGTCGTTTGGCATCTGAACATCCGACTAGCAGGACACTAAACAGGAAGAGCGGCACGTGCCCTGCCACCAGCGCCTCCCACAAACGCAAAAAGGCAGACACCCCATTTTGCTCTTCTTCTTCCTCCTCGTTCTCTTCCTCTTCCTCGTTTTTATCCGGCTCGAGCAGCGAGCAGGCCAGCCGCTCATCCAAACCCTCCAAACTGGCGTCCAAATCGGCCGCCTCGGCCAAATCTGTGACCGATTCCGCCTCTTCCTCCTCCGCTTCTTCTTCCTCTTTCACATCCTCTTCCTCCTCCTCTTCTTCTGTGGTGGTCGCGGGCGCCAGCGGCTGTGCCCCGCCCTCGCAGGGCGCCCGGCTCAAGCAGGGTAAAGATCAGAGTAAATCGCGGCGCTCCCGCTCCGCCTCTTCACCTTCTCCTCGCCGTAGCAGTCGCGATAAAGAGCACAGCAAATCCAGCACAGCTGCCTCTAAATTCGATTGGACAAGCCGCTTCAGTCCCAGAGTGAACTTGCCGAAGCCCAGACTCGCCCTGCCCGGATCCTCCAAACCCGAAACACCGTCAGGGTCCAGCAAACCCGGCCCGAGCGGACTGCAGGCCAAACTTGCCAGTGAGTTTCTCACTCTCACCAATAAGGCTTTCATCCTCACTTATACCTCTTCTGCACATTTCCTTCTAAATTCATCGCTGTCCTGTTTTATATAGCATGCTATCACTGCACCGCTGTTCTACGAATCTGAGCAGAGGACCAAATGCGTGATTGAGCGCCACGTTGCACATCGCAATGAGCAAGTTGCTCTTAAACATGACCTAAACTTTTGCTTTTTAATGTTGATTCCAGCATGCTTTATGCAGTACAAACAATTGGAGACTTAGTGTGTATATATACTAGAATTTCTTCAGAAGTGGGTGGAGCAAATCTTGATATAAAACTTGGAAGATGGAAAAAAAAGAGTACATTTCTTGTAGCCTTTAGTACAACACCATTAAAAGTAAAGGGTGGTGCACACTAATCAGATCTCTTTAGGGTGTCTTTAGTAAATATAACACACAGCTGTCTGTACCATCCCTAGTCAAGTGAAGGCTAAATGTCCATCAGACATGCTCATTAGAATATTAAACCACACTCAGATTTATCTGTTCGGAGTACTCGATGATAAACGCAGTGTTTTCTAGAACTATAACTATTATTCCTTGTGTATCTCAATATTACGGTATACGGCGTTATCATATTGTAGCTATATTCTGAATTGTTCGTCTTATACCACACACAGCGACTTCCCAATGAGTACATTCATTAACATTTTATTAATGAATGACTGATCCTCTTTTAACCATTTATTGTCGCATCAAATATTCATGAGATTCCTCTGATCACTTTTGTATTAAAGCGGGTGTGCGTATTAATAAATATACCGCTATACAAGGCAACATACAGTAACCTCAAAGAAAAAGGAGAACGGACTCCGTAGGTCAAAGGGGCTTTTCATGCAAATTTGATTGAAGTGCACTTCCTGACAAAATGTAAGGAATTATTTTTAAATAATAAAAAAAAAATATCAAGCATGTATAGTGTACTTAAAAGAAGAAGAAAAAAAAAAGGTTATACAAAAAAAAGCATGTGATTCTTCTACTTGGCTCTTTTGGATCTTAAGAATTGATAAGCCATAATGAGGATCACCTATTTTTATTTATTTATTTATTTTTTTAAAAAGAAGTAGCCTCAAACTTTTTTTTTTTCTTTTTTTTCTGGGACCGTTTTGTCCAGGTAAAATGTCCCCTCATCAGTCAGTACGTTTACGTGGACAACAATATTCCGATATTACCCTGATTAAGACAATACTCTGATTAAGAAACTACCATGTAAACAGTGATTATTGATGACCTTAATCTGACTAAAGTCATACTCAAAGTAAACACAAATCGAATTAAGACGTGGAGTATTCCTGTTTTAGTTGTATAATCGATGTGCATTACAGACGTGTAAATACCTTAATCACACTAACGTTGTGTGGGACTTTTCACCACATTGTGTGAAAGGACACGTACACACACGGCAGTGCTCAACCGTTTGACTGCAAACAAGAGATCACGGCTGCGTCCGAAACCACTTGCTTACAATGTATACCTGCTACAGTATATCGTAGGTGAAAGACACGTATTTCAGCTACTATATAGTAGGTAAGTACGCATTTTGGGACGCAGCCCACGACTTCAAGCAGTCATCTATTTGCATGTAGAGCATGACAAATAATTAACTGCACTTGAAGCTTTTGTAAATTAAAAATGAAACACCAAAACTGTATACAGTGCCATAACGAAGACCAACTGTGTGTTGATAGGTGAAATTCTGGAGGTAACGTCGGGGCGGTGATATAATGACGTGTGCTGTTAATCAATCTATGTTCTATAACATGTAAAACGGGAACCTGAAAGGAATATCCTAAAAGCGACTCACGTAAACACCTTAATCACAATATTGTCTTATTCAGAATAAGCTCAATAATTACTGCTGTCCATGTAAATGTAGTCAGTGATATCTTTCCAGCACTTTAACTTGCAACACACCTGTTAATGTGTTTATTTCAGCACTGTTTCATTGCGAGCATTTCAAGCGAAGTTTGTTTGCCCTATGTCTGTTATGTAAAATCCAGCACTTGGATATCTGCTAGCAGTTAGATAGGTCAGTCCGGATACTCGATTCTGATTGGCCAGCAGGTGTGTTAAAACCATATATATCATATAGACGTGGTACAGACGCAGGTTCAATTCACGCATACGATCTTTCTTTCTCTTTCTAATGATTTACTGTAATTCATTCAAATAATATAATCTTATTGCACTTACACGCTGTGTATGAATTAGAACGGGCCAAATTCTACATCTAATGACCGGTATATAAGATAACTATAATGAAAAAGGTTATTTTGATATTTTTAGTCAAATTTTGTGCTGCAAACATCAGTGGGAAGTGACCATGATATAAGCGGGATAATCCACGGCTATGTGTATGTAACGCTGTTTTAATGCACTCTGCTATGCATCAGGTGGTCGTTTGCCTCCACGTCGTGCGTTAAAATCACGTAACGCACGCCTAGCCGTGGATCCTCCCTTCCGTGTTGCCGGCCATGCAGCTTTGTTGTCAAACATAATGAGGAGAAAACATAAGCCAAGAGTTTTTATTATTGGTTTGTTCAGGGAGGCCCCGAGCTGGACTAGCGAATAGAGTAAATTCTGGTTCGTAAACGACTTGGGCTGCAATGTCTGAGCCGTTTCACCTGACAGAATGTGTTTAGCATCACGGTATCTCTCTGTTTAAAAAATAAAAAACAGATTTCAAGATTTTTAATTGTTCAGATTAAAATCGTCTCGTCGCCTACCCCCAAAGTTATAAACAGACATTTCCTCAGCATGCTGCGGGTTATTTTCTCCCTCTTGAAGTTAATAAGACAAAAAAACACAGCTTGTCTTGTTCTAGAGAAACCGGAATGCCCAAGCTGCTCCGTCCTTACATTTGACTGAAAACGTACTGTTAGGAATCGCTGACACTAGAGACTCCTTCCTTGAGGACTCCTTCCATCTCTTTACGGAATGCTTCAATCTATCAGCTGTTATACATTAGAGATGGGCGATATCTTATCGTTTGCAAAATTCTCCCCACAATAAGAATGAGTCTTCCCATGATAATAGCAATAAAGCCTAGTTGATGACTTATTTCTGTGTACGAAGGTGTGCAACCCATTCGCGGCTCACGTGCAGAGCGGAAACGAGTATGGCGGAAGGCGGATGTGAAGCCGAGGAGGAGTTTATCGCTAACCGCTAATCACTCTACAATCTGGAACTGGTTTAGTTTACTTTTAGATCATTGTTTGTGTTTCTGAGGCTCTCAAGACTGCATGTAGCTATCACTTGTAGCCAAAAACAGTGGCGCATGGTACTATATTTATATAGTCACCGATATCGTCATCGCAATAAATGCCAGAAAATATCGTGGTAGTTTGAAGTCCATATCGCCCATCCCTGTTATACATATACCCTTTTCTTTAAGTACTAGCACACATGTGAAAGAGACCTGTTCATTCTGAGCTTACGTAGATTGTCTGCCTTAAAGGCGCCGTCCGTGAGTCGTTCACGACAGCGTTAATATAATTCAAGTTATGGCCAGCACTACTGCAAGAGCTGTTCGAGAAATTGAATCAACACCCTCTGACCAATCCGATTAGAGAATTCAGTAGCAGTGTGGTATAGGAGCAATTTAATATCCGCACGTGGCCTAAATGTTGATCAGGTTTCACGTGTACATGCAGCTCGAGTGTTCGGAGAGTGCAGCGCAGCAAGAGCTAAAATGTTCTCTCTCTCGTGTTTCTCTGGGCCAAACGTCGAGTCGGGAGTTTGCTGATCAGCGCCGGTGCGTTTCGCCACCGCTAGACGGACGTGCATTGGCTGTAAGCAGAGAACTGAATGTGCTCAGCCTTCAGAAGCGCTACATCAGCACGTTTTTGTAATTTGCATAGGCGATCTCGTGCATGTTTTCCCGCTCGCTTTTGATAGAGCCTTGTCCGTATCAGAGCTTTATTACTCTGTAGAGGCCTTGGGGAAGCTGCAGTGTCCTCCCGTCTTTGCAGAGTTCACTCTTGACTCGACTGTTAGTGGCATGAATTATTAAGTGTGATGCTGAACTGATTATCCTACACCCGGTGTCATTAGCTGTATTTACACCTGTACTGATATGATGTTGAAAACATGAAGCTCCTTCATGTGCACACTTAAAATCAGAATAAAGTGAAACACTCAGTCTGGATCTGATTTCTGTCTGATTGAATGAAAAGGTTCAATCATTTATTAATGCAGTAAATCAGGACTGATGTATACTTGACTTGTGGTCACGTTGTAGATGTTATCGTTTAGCCTTTTAATCAGCTGTTTTCGGCTGCGACAAAATGGTGGTTCAGTTGGAAAGTGTATTGGTTCAAATTCTGTTGCTTCGTGGCTGGTCCAGTTGTTTGTGACTGCGCAGTGGAAAACGCCTAAAGTGTTGGCAAACGTCTAAAGTCGAACACAAGGTTGCTTGTTTGTTAAATACAGCATTTAGACCTAATCTAGGTGAACCTTCCTGACCTTCCCTTCTGCGTGCGCTGATGAATGGACACTCGTCCACGTCTCTCAGGTCGCTGTGGTGGGCTCACGTTTCAGCCCAGTGCGGTGCTAATAATAGGCTAAAAATACGCTAAAAATAACCGTCGCTACAGTAGCTTTCAGATCGAGACTCTCGCGGAGCGAGTGCAGAGGTAAGTCTTTTGATTTTCTGTTTTATCTTTATTTATTTATTTATTTATTTTTTAAATAAATATACAAAATATTATTGTGGATTTCAAATGACTTTAACGCTCCTTTTAACACTGACTGTATGCCAGCGTGCACATGGTCAGGACATCTGCGTGACCATATACTGCGAGATGCCATATACTAGACAAGCCAAAATTTAGGCATCGTCTTTGATCCCTCCTTCACCTTTTGAAGCTCTTATAAACTTCATTGCTTGTGTCCGTCCCATCATTAGTCTCAAGCACTGGTTCATGCATTTATATCCTCACGGCTTGACTATTGCAATTCTCTCCTCATTGGTTTAGCTGCTAATTCTATTGCTAGGTTGCAATGTCTTCAAAACTCTGCCACTTGACTTCTTATACATACCAATCGCTCAGCTCCCATTGCTCCGATCCTGTGGGAACTGCATTGGCTACTGGTTTCGTTTCGCATCAAATATAACATAATCCTGCTCACATTTAAAGTGCACCTATTATGCTTTTTCAAATATTACCTTCCATGTAGTGTGTGCTAGAGCTTTTTATGAATGTACAAAGTGTGCAAAGTTTCAAAAATCAAAAGCACACAACAGAATTATTGACTCCCAAAAGAAGGAACTGATTCTGAAAAGCTGAAGCGAGTCGTTAGTAATTCCAGACTTACTTCCTGTACTAACCTACATAGGTTTGTAACATAAAGCCCCACCTCTGTTCTTCACTGGCTGCTTGTGAACAGATTGAGCTGAAACTCGTTATGGTAGTGGGCGTTTCCTGTTCGACACACGCTGACAGTGGTAGACGAATCACAACAGACTGGGATATCTGACCAATCAGAGCAGAATATGGTCTCTGAAAGGAGGAGTTTAGAGTGAATCCTTTAGAACGGATCATTTAACGAGTCGTTTGTGACCCTGGGGGGGGGAAGGTAATGCTCCAGTTTAAATTATGAGCACGTTAGATTTACATGCATCCAAGGTCAAAAACACTATATTGTATGAGACCTTTTAAAACAAAATTAAGCACATTTTAAAACCATAATAGGTGTGCTTTAAATCACTTCACGGTTTGGCACCTTGCTATCTCAGTGCACTGCTTCTCCCCTACAACCCAGCCTGCTCTCTCAGGTCCTCCAGGCTCTGACTCCTGTCTGTCTACTCTGGGTGGCAGGTCTTTTCAAGATCTGGAATTCACTCCCTCTGACTCTTTGCAGCATCACCTCCATTTCCGAGTTCAAATCTCTACTTAAAACTTATGTTTTCTCACTGTTACTTGTCCTAATGTGTTGCTGTGCTTTTTGCTCTCCGTGACAGTACTGTGTGTTTCATTTTTTCTGTTTTAATTGTTCATTGTTTTTCACATTTTGTGTTTGTCTGATTGTACATTGTTTGTGTTATTGTGTTGCTATCGTAAAGCATCCTAGCTCTGGGAAGGTGCTATATAAATGAAACATTATTATTGTTATTATTATTATTATTATTATTATTATAATAAATATGAAAGTTTTCGTGTTGTGTGGACTGAAAACGTCAAATTGTGACGTGACAATTGTCATGTGACCCATTTAGCTCCAACAAACAAAAACCCAAAACAAAATGGTGCTCGATGTACTGCAGCAGTTGTGCCGGCTATCCAGATTGATTATCTTTTATTAAAGATTAATGTCACTTTGTACATCCTTCAGTTTGGGTTTTTAAATAAACCCCGAAGGGAAATGACGCAGGCCAAAGCTTCTTACATTTCTTCTTACATTTTTAGGCGCTTTCAGTGTGAACGAGCAGTTTTTGGAAAATGTTTCAAGATGCCAACATAGCCGGACAGCGTTATAAAATAAAACTCTGGTTTTCAGGCCTATCCAGATTAACGTGGATGCATCAGTTTTGCTCGCATCTGGATGACTAATAGCCGTGAGAGCGCTCTGTAACTCCTCTAACTTTCTCCCTGTTAATGTTTGTAAACTAATTGAATTGTCAGTGTAGTGCAGCAGAGTTCTAGTTCCTCTCATTTACCTGATCATCGTCTGACCAGGTGCGACCGTCTCCGATTTATAGTACACATGTAAATGATTTAGATGTAAATAAACTAAAAAGCGGATTGAGCGAATGATTACACAACTTGATGTTTCTGAAATAGTTTGTGTGCGCAGATTTGTAAACTTTACAGGAGTCAAAGAGACACGGGTGCGTTTCTCCAGCGAGTTCTGCTACTGTTAATTAATATTCCTTGCAGATTAACATTAGTGCTCAGACACTAATATGAACTCATGCCTGTTTAGCTTCAAGGAATACCACTGACTGTGTGTGTGTGTGTGTGTGTGTGTGTGTGTGTGTGTGTGTCAGGTCTGAGAAAGTCCAATAAGAAGCGAAGTGAGTCTCCCCCTGCAGAACTCCCCAGCTTTAGGAGGAGCACACGACAAAAGACCACGGGCTCCTGCGCCAGCACCAGGTAACACGGTGTGCTCCATGTGTCAGGGTGGGGGGGTGTGTGTGTATGAGAATGAGATGCTACATTAGATCATGTCCCCATTGTTAACAGTTTGGGACGGATTCCATTACATGCATGCACTGTATTCACACATACAGCTGAGGACTTCAGCTATCTTATCTGTTCTCTCTCTCTCTCGCTCTCGCTCTCTCTCTGTCTGTAGTCGGCGAGGTTCAGGTTTAGGGAAGCGTGGTGCAGCTGAAACTCGCCGACAGGACAAAATGGCCGAAAACGACAACAATCAGGATGGAGCCAATTCATCACGCACAGAGGAGACACCGCAGGGAGCTTCAGGTGTGCACACACACAGTGTGTTACGTGATATTTTGTACAGTGACTTGTACATCACTGCTAGCGTCCCGCAGGAGTCCTGAGCCTTGCGATTGGCTGATATTGCATTTTAAACATCCGTGCTCTAAAGAATGTCCAGTTTGACACGTAAACACTGCTCTCAGGTACTTTATATATAATGTAATGAAGAAAATGCGATCGTATTCTGTAGCATCTCTTTTAATGTTCATACCGACATCGGGAGGTTATTTAGTTAATGGAAACTAAACTGACTGGACTTAAAATTCCATTGGAAACAACCGTACATACACTAAACTAACATGTTTATATTCATGTTACGAGTTCGCCAGACAGAATCTCCAATCACGAGCCCTTTTAAATTATGTGACATGAATATAGACAAGCCGTACACACTGCACAAGCTTTCACCTGGAGACATCCCAGGCGGTGGGTCTGGGGGTCAGGATCTCCAAATCCTGGTATCTCATGAAAATTAGCACGAGAGCTGTCTGGCAGAAAAAAGAAAAAACTCCTCCAATGCCTAAATGAGTTGCTGACTGTGAGATTGGAGTACGTCAGAACTCTGGTGGCATCCCTAAGACCACCTCATGACTCGTTTCCACACAATTCCTCAATGACGACGTTTACATGTACACCAAATTCCGTTCAAGGTCTATATTCGCATTGCAGCAATATTGCAAATACAACGTTTATGTGTACAGGCATTTTGAGTATTCCTGTATACATGGTGGTTGTAAGTAGGCCGGTCTACACACGCGCTTTTAATTTCCCACTGTTGTTTCCCAGGAGATTTTCTGAACGAGGTGTTTACATACAACTAGGGCTGCACAATTAATCGAGAATTGATCTTGATTTCGATTTTGACTGCCCACGATTACATGAACATGATTGACTGCGATATTTACATTTAAAGTCCGTCCTCCGCTCATAGAAACCTCTGCTGCATATCAAATCAAGCGCTTCCTAAACTGACAGCAAATCACCATAGAATGGCGCAGGGATGATGTCATTGTGTATGCTAAAACCCGGAAATGGGTTAGCATTTTAGCCCTTCGGTTCCATTGTCCCGAAGTCAATGGGTTTTTTGAATGGGATTTTGATCCTAACAAGTTGCTGTATGAAATTACAGACGTTGTCAGGGATATTAAACGTCATCATGCAAACAGGAAAAGTCTTTGCAGATAAACTGGTTCAGGTATGCTGTGCACAATTCCCAAAAAAACGTGGCTGAAGATTCACCACAGGGTGAATCCATATTATGGACAATGTTTTTAAATCAAGTTTGTAAAAGTTGCTTGGTGATGGTGACGTTGAAGTCGAGCGACCGTGGTGTAGTTCGTTTATAGCACACGGTTAGCTTTTTATTTCTGGCGATTGTATTTAGGGTTCAAACTTCATAACATTTGTGTTCATTTGTGAAAAATATCTTGATGGACAAAACGTGTTAGTATTGTAAACTTTTGTTGATCACAGAGCTTATTTTATTAGATAATCCAAAAGTCTATGGGAAAATCCTATTGGGTTTTTGTCGAGGGAACCGGTGTGATGATAACTTCCAGGTTCCGGTACAAAATGACGTCGTCCCTGCACCACTCTATTGGGTGATTTGTCTGCGTCTCTCCTCCTGTAAACACTGTTATTGCCTATTCTGCATACGCCTGAATTGTTTTCATTTGGTTGATGGTATTTTTATTTTTACTTATCCTATATTTTAGGTACAATTTTATTGAGATTTTGCTTCTACAAGATGATCCACTTTAAGGATCAGTCTAATTTGATGCAAAGATTTGTACATTTGCAGGAATGTAGCACAACATGGAGGTGAAAGCAGTGGTCTGTTTATTTAAATGTGAAAGTGCAATAAAAATATGTTGTCCCTAAAAAAATCAATGAATAATCGTGATCTCAATATTGATCAAAAAAATCGTGGTGATCATTTTGGCCATAATTGTGCAGCTCTACGTGCAACACATTTCAGATTAAAACAGGAATATTCCAGGGGCAGGAATCGGAATTTGGGGAATCAGTCTTGATCGGATCGTGGCGTTTACCCGACTCTGTGCTAATTTGAATATTGCCAAATTCCGATTAATAAACGCATGTAAATGTACTCACTGGCTTCTTCACTTGGATTCAAATCAAGCAGGAGTGAAGTGGTTAGCTTTGGTAGCACAGATGGTCAGGCCTATTAGTTGCATCTGCTCACGTGCACCTTCTTATGTTAGCAAGCTAAATGTGTCCATGTGAACTAACTAAGGTCAGGTGGTCACGGTGAAGATATTGTGCAAGTTGAATATTACAGCAAGTGTCCACTCACATGCAGTATATTCACACATACAGCTGAGGATTTCAGCTATCTTATCTGTTCTCTCTCTCTCTCTCTCTCTCTCTCTCTCTCTCTCTCTCTCTCTCTCTCTCTCTCTCTCTCTCTAGCCTCCAGTTCAGTAGCTGGTGCTGTTGGGATGACCACTTCCGGAGAGAGCGAATCGGATGACTCAGAAATGGGCCGATTGCAAGGTAACACTCACTCTTATCCAGTTTTACTTTAGGCGACAGAACTTTTCACCCAAACATCCAGCAAAAGTGATGTTATCAACCCTTTCTTGCAGTACACGCTATGAGGGGTGTGTGTGTATGCATGTGTATATGTGTGTGTGTGTATATATATATATATATATATATATATATATATATATATATATATATATATATATATATATATATATATATATATATATATATATATATATATATATATATATATATATACACACACACACAAAAGTGAGTACACCCCTCACATTTTTGTAAAGATTTGATTATATCTTTTCATGTGACAACACTGAAGAAATGACACTTTGCTACAATGTAAAGTAGTGACTGTACAGCTTGTATAACTGTAAATTTGCTGTCCCCTCAAAATAACTCAACACACAGCCTTTAATGTCTAAACCGCAGGCAACAAAAGTGAGTACACCCCTAAGTGAAAATATCCAAATTGGGCCCAAAGTGTGAATATTTTGTGGGGCCACCATTATTCTCCAGCACTGCCTTAACCCTCTTGGGCATGGAGTTCACCAGAGCTTCACAGGTTGCCACTGGAGTCCTCTTCCACTCCTCCATGATGACATCACAGAGCTGGTGGATGTTAGAGACCTTGTGCTCCTCCACATTCCGTTTGAGGATGCCCCACAGATGCTCAATACGGTTTAGGTCTGGAGACATGCTTGGCCAGTCCATCACCTTCACCCTCAGCTTCTTTAGCAAGGTAAAAGACGTTATCATGCTGGAATACTGCCCTGCGGCCCAGTCTCCGAAGGGAGGGGATCATGCTCTGCTTCAGTATGTCACAGTACATGTCGGCATTCATGGTTCCCTCAATGAACTGTAGCTCCCCAGTGCCAGCAGCACTCATGCAGCCCCAGACCATGACACTCCCACCACCATGCTTGACTGTAGGCAAGACACACTTGTCTTTGTACTCCTCACCTGATTGCCACCACACACGCTTGACACCAGCTGAACCAAATAAGTTTATCTTGGTCTCATCAGACCACAGGACATGGTTCCAGGAATCCATCTCCTTAGTCTCCTTGTCTTCAGCAAACTGTTTGCGGGCTTTCTTGTGCATCATCTTTAGAAGACATTTCCTTCTGGGACGACAGCCATGCAGACCAATTTGATGCAGTGTGCGGCGTATGGTCGGAGCACTGACAGGCTGACCCCCCCACCCCTTCAACCTCTGCAGCAATGCTGGCAGCAATCATACGCCTATTTCCCAAACACAACCTCTGGATATGACGCTGAGCACGTGCACTCAACTTCTTTGGTCCACCATGGCGAGGCCTGTTCTGAGTGGAACCTGTCCTGTTAAACCGCTGTATGGTCTTGACCACCGTGCTGCAGCTCAATGTCAGGGTCTTGGCAATCTTCTTATAGCCTAGGCCATCTTTATGTAGAGCAACAATTCTTTTTTTCAGATCCTCAGAGAGTTCTTTGCCATGAGGTGCCTTGTTGAACTTCCAGTGACCAGTATGAGGGAGTGTGAGAGCGATGACACGAAATTTAACACACCTGCTCCCCATTCACACCTGAGACCTTGTAACACTAACAAGTCATATGACACCAGGGAGGGAAAATGGCTAATTGGGCCCAATTTGGACATTTTCACTTAGGGGTGTACTCACTTTTGTTACCAGTGGTTTAGACTGTGTGTTGAGTTATTTTGAGGGCACAGCAAATTTACACTGTTACACAAGCTGTACACTCACTACTTTACATTGTAGCAAAGTGTCATTTCTTCAGTGTTGTCACATGAAGATAGATATATATATATATATATATATATATATATATATATATATATATATATATATATATATATATATATATATATATATATATATATATATATATATATATAAAATAAAAAAAGTAAATATACATAGTCATGTAAAGTTTTAGTCTGAAGTTTGTATTTGTAACTCTGTGTGTGGATTTTATTTTAAATATACGGAAAAATGGTACTGAAAATTTGCGCCCCCCGCCCCCCCCAATCTCATTAATCGGGGGAAAAAATAATCGGCCAACTTATCGATTATGAAAATGATCGTTAGTTGCAGCCCTAATAGACTGTGTCTTGCATTTCCTCTGTGCTGCAGTTGGAGTTTCATCTTTGAGTTAATTGTCTATGTGTTTTATTGTGTACAGCTCTACTGGAGGCACGTGGTCTGCCCCCTCACCTTTTTGGACCTCGCATGTCCCAACTGTTCCATCGTACCATCGGCACTGGAGCAAGTGAGCATCTGTCTGTGTGTCGTTCATGAATATTAAAAATTCCTTTACAGAATAAATGTAGATGCTTCGAGTTTTAATAAAGCTCATGCATCAGGTGAAAATTTTCAAAAAGTAATTTTGTACATTTTATAATTTTGCAACTTGATGAGTTTGCCTTTGTTATTGTGTATGTATTGTTCATCCTCTGAGTTTGCCATGCCAACTAAGTTCTCTTGATCCAGTTAGCAGCTTACCTGTTCGCCAACGTTAAAGCGTTATGCCCGGCTACTTTTTCAAACCCTGTGTATTGTGATGAACAGATTATGCCATTTATCATAATAAGCAGTTTAAGTGTGTGTGTTTGCAGGTTCGAAGGCTCAGCAGCTGCTGCAGGGTCTGCAGGCAACGGGGGACGAGTCTCAGCAGCTACAGGCAGCGATAGAAATGTGCCAGCTGTTGGTGATGGGGAACGAGGAGACACTGGGAGGATTTCCTGTGAAGAGTGTTGTACCCGCTTTGGTCAGTCCAAATTTACAGAAGTACATGGATAGATATAAATGAAAACAGACAAACCGCATTTTCCTCTGAATACAACCCCTGGCAAAAATGATGAAATGGCCACACTTGAAGGATGCTCACCCGGCTTTTTTACTTCGTAGCAAATAAACAGAACGCTGATATGACACAAAACCGTTTTTGTTTCATAGCTGAACATTCGCGCTTTCTGAAACATACCTCAAACAAATTAAAATTTCTAAAACAAATAAATCTTAAATGCAAATTTGTTTCCAGTTAAAAGAGCGTTCTTACAGACCTTAACCTTGAACTTTTTGAAAGGAAGCGTGACCCCAACAAGAGAGTTGTCGATTGAAACAATGGAAAGGATTGTAAAACTGTCAAGAAGGAAATCTAACACTGAGTGTGGCAAAAAAAAAAATGTCGGTTGTTCCCAGTCAGCTGTGTCTAAAATTTGGTGCAAGTATAAACAAAATGGGAAGGTTGTAAAAGATAAACATACGGGTATACCAAGGAAGATGTCAAAGCTTCAGGATGGAAAACTCGAACTGTAAGAAATCAGCTGAATGAAATGGGATTTACATACAGAAATGCCAAATGAAAACCAGCACTAACACCTAAATAGAAGAAAAGAATGTTACTGTGGGCTAAAGAGAAGCAATCATGGAGTGTGGATGATTGGATCAAAGTGATATTTAGTGATGAATCACGAATCTTGCGTTGGCCAAGGAGATGATGCTGAAACTTTTGTCTGGTGCTGTTCTAATGAAACATATAAAGATGACTGCCTAAAGAAAACAATCAAATTTCCCCTATATATGGGGTCGCATGTCAGGTAAAGGACCAGGGGAGACCTCGACAGTCAATGCACAGGTGTACATTGAAAGTTTGGACACTTTTCTCATTTCACTGATAGAAAATAGGTTTGCTGATGAAGCCACTTTTCAGGATGATAATCAATCTTCCCACAGAGCAAAGAGTGTTAAAGCTTTTCTTCAGGAAAGGCACATCAACGTAATGACATGGCCAGGTAACAGCCCGGATCTCAATCTGGTGGAAATGTGTCTATGATAAGGCTCCATCCTGCAAAGCTGATCTTTCAACCGCTATTCGAGAAAGTTGGAGCCAGGTTCATGGAGAATTAGTGAAGTCCATGCCTCAAAGATTTCAGGCTGTCATAAAAACCAGAGGAGCAACAAAGTACTAATTGTGATTGTTTTAGGTTTTTTGATGTTTCCATAATTTCTTCTCTTCTACTTGATCTGGAAAAAGAATATGCCATTAATTAAAACTATTGAATTTAGTTTATTTATGTTATGTTTGAAAAAAGCCAGAATGTTCAGCTATTAAACAAAAATTGTTTTGTCATATTTGTGATTTGTTTATTTACTACGAAGTAATAAAGCTGGGTGTGCGTCCTCAAAGTGTGGTGATTCCATCGTTTTTGCCAGGGGTTGTACTTTATTAATGAGAATGAATAACTAGCTATTGGGAAACCTCCAGAGCAGTCATACACTTGGCAAATGGGCTTGCTGTGATGGTCTGAAAGACCGCCCCCACTGTCATTTTCTTTTTTTTTACAGTAATAAAAATCATTTAGCTCAGATAGAGAACGGACGCTACAATTAAAAATGGAACATGTCTGCTCAATCCAGCGTGAGCCGAATGAGTCGGAGTTGCAGCATGGTGTACACTGTGTGTATTCGTTTGGTTAATAAAAGTTCATCATTGTACTGTTTTGTTGTTGTTTCATTAAGAATAATAATGAACCCACCATTCAAGCAATTGCCCTAAAAGCGAAATGCGCATAGCCGCACGGGCATTCATAAGCGATTTAAAAGCAAGGGGACAAGAGGGAAAAGCGCCCCTCCCTTCGCCTTCCCCTTCCCCCGCCAGTGGTACTGGTATTAGTGGCGTTGTGGCACGTCGATTAACCAGTGGGAAATGTCCTCACCGTCACAACCCTATTGACAAGCAACTAATTCAACGTGCCACATATTTCATCTGATAGCTGTGAGATGTGTTGAAAATAGTATTAACTGCTGCACATACGTTACTTACAGTACTACCGTATTGACAATACTACCATTTTAAATAAATAAATACAGTGGCGTTGGCGGTCTTTTGAAGCTTTAGTATCACGATACTACTGTAATACCGGTATACCGTGCAACCCTGCCAGGTTATGTGAATCTTTTTAGTTTATCTAGAATCCTTTAAGGATAGTCAAGTTCCAAACGTGCTCTTTAAACACCTGTGACTTTTGGTGTTCTCCCCCCCCCCCCCCCCCCCCCCCCACAGATAACGCTGTTACAAATGGAGCATAACTTTGATATTGTGAGTATGAGCTTTGCTTTATTCAGCCTTTTATGCATGTTATGTATAGCTAATGTACTCCAGTGGCAGCCCTCTGCTGTAACACTAGCTACGTTTCAGTAGGAAGTATTGTAAATCAGCATAGCATGTGTTGATGATTCCTGGATGCTTCAAGGGTAGAAAGAGTAACAGAGCTGCAGATGTTCAGTCAGTTTCATTCTAATCTGTAACACAGGGTGGACGCAGTGTGTTTGTATATAAATGGAGCTTGTTAAGGAGGAGAAACAATCTTAAAAAAAACTGTGTATTTACTTTTCAGATGAATCATGCATCTCGTGCTCTAACCTACATGATGGAGGCACTGCCACGCTCTTCTGCAGTAGTTGTAGACGCCATTCCTGTCTTCCTGGAAAAGGTGAGTGCCTACTGAATCCCGGGTTCAAAAATGCAGCGTGTGTGTGGTGTTGTCTCTCAATGGCGTTCATCCCAAACCATTATAGCACTGTAGTGAATAGTGTCAAAGTAGTATACAGCCTCAACAAATGACATGTACATTTTTTTTTGTGTGTGTAGCTTCAGGTGATCCAGTTTATCGATGTAGCCGAACAAGCTCTCACTGCGCTGGAGATGCTCTCACGGAGACACAGCAAGGCCATCCTGCAGGCTGTGAGTACACAGGACACCGCTAGTAGCCCTTAACGTGATTTACCTGCTAGTGCGCCCCCCACTCCCCCCCACCAAAAAAAATTGAGATGACCTCATAACTAAAGCTTTGTATGCTTATTACTTACTGATAACTGAATGATATGAAAACATTAACTCACCAAGTGAATTTTCCTTTCGTCGTTTCTAATGTGGAACAAACACACTGCAGCCTCCGATCAGTCTGTTTGACGCTTATCAATCTGTCCTGGTCTGACTGTCTCTCGACAGGGCGGCTTGGCCGACTGTTTGCTGTATCTGGAGTTTTTCAGTATTAATGCTCAGAGGAACGCGTTAGCCATTGCCGCTAACTGCTGCCAGAGCATCACACCTGACGAGTTTCACTTTGTAGCCGACTCGCTGCCTCTACTCACTCAGAGACTCACGCATCAGGTACACACACACACACTGTTTTTTAAACTGGGCATGTGCCAATATTCACCACATCATGACACATTAGCATTTCTTTAGAACATAAAGTTGCGTCGTAATGACGTAAGTTTGCTAAGGCCTATAATGTGAAAAGCGCAATGGAAATGCAGGCCAGCGGGGTAGGGGGTGCGAGTACACCCTTAGTTAGTTCAAGACATGTTATTCATTCAACAGTACTCGTGTTGTGTTCAACATCAGAAAAAATATTACTAGTTTGAGACTCATTTTCCTTTTTACACATTTTAGTGTACTCTGACTCATAACACTGAAGAATGAAAGCACATATTTGTATTTTGTGTGTGTGTGTGTATGTATGTATATATATATATATATATATGTATGTATGTGTGTATATATATATATATATATATATATATATATATATATATATATATATATATATATATATATATATATATATATATATATATATATGCGCATGCTATTAGCCAAAAGTTCGGAGACATTGACTTAACTGTTTCTCATGATCTTAAAAACCTTTTGATCTGAAGGTGTATGATTAAATGTTTGAAATCGCTGTTGTAGATAAATATAGTTGTGCCAACATATTTATTTCTTTCATTAGAAAGCTAACATTTTTTTAAAATGGATGACTTGGAGTGAAATATTCCGTAAAGCAGCCAGTAAGAGTCCAGCATCGTGGGAACT
This sequence comes from Ictalurus punctatus, assembly GCF_001660625.3. Taxonomy (NCBI): domain Eukaryota; kingdom Metazoa; phylum Chordata; class Actinopteri; order Siluriformes; family Ictaluridae; genus Ictalurus; species Ictalurus punctatus. The sequence continues at coordinate 22,472,468 of NC_071284.1, forward strand.
CCTTTAAAACTGTTTAAAAAGCATCTCAGGGGGATTCCTCAAGAAATCAGTTGAGAAAATGCCAAGAATACATTTCTGGAAATTCTAGTAATGCAAAAAGGGCGTCTACTTTGAAGATCCATACTAAATTATTTTGATTTATTTTGGATTCTTATCACAACATAATTCCCATAGTTCCCTGTGAGTTATTCCAGAGTTTTGAGGACTTTATTATTCTAAAATGTGGAGGGGGAAAAAAAATTAAAATAAAGAATGAGTGTCTAAACTTTTGACGAGTGTGTGTATGTATTTATCTGTGGATATTATATATAGCGCGAGTATGTGCCCTGTGTAGGCAGACTTCCTGAATGGAACACAGTGGAAGTGATTGATGTTTGTGTTTTAAATATATCAGTACATTGTGTAGTGGTGATTTGCGCGTGCCTACCAAACTATATTATGTAATGCCTTTATGTGTGTAGAGTCACCTAAATAACTTTCTTATTCAATTCTGTGTTTTGTGTTAAAAAAAAAAAAAAAAAAAAGGCGTCTTGATAGTGTAATGATTGTTAATGTTGCTCCTGTTAATGTTTTTTCAATCAGGATAAAAAATCAGTGGAGAGCACATGTCTCTGTTTCGCCCGGCTGGTAGACAACTTTCAGCATGAAGAGGTGAGGCAAATGTTTGTTCGAGGGTAACGTGCTAAATCAGTGTGTAGCACCTAATGCCGCTGAGCTGCCGGAGCAGCCTCCAAATCCATCATTTTGTATCTCCTCATACATTATGCTAATGTTGGACCTTTTGCCACCTGTAGAATTTGTTGCAGCAGGTGGCTTCACGCGATCTGCTTACCAACATCCAGCAGCTTCTGGTGGTGACGCCGCCGGTGCTGAGTTCAGGCATGTTCATCATGGTGGTGCGCATGTTCTCCCTCATGTGCTCCAACTGCCCCAACCTTGCTGTGCAGCTGATGAAGCAGAGTAGGTCTCTCTCTGTACAGTTTCATTATGAGTAGCAGAATATTGTGTTTAACACCATTAACTTGTAGCCCCCCCCCCCCCCCCCCCCCCCCTTCTCTCCCAGTCTCTCGCTCTCGCCCTCTCCCCTCTGTCTCACGCACACAAATACTAAATATGCCCTAATAAAAGAAATACACAGATGTTAATAGGACTAATGATATATGTGCTTGTGTGTGTGTGAGAGCAGATATCGCAGAGACACTGCGTTTCCTGCTTTGTGGAGCGTCTAATGGAAGTTGTCAGGAACAAATCGACCTTGTTCCCAGAAGCCCCCAGGAACTCTATGAGCTCACTTCTCTTATCTGGTACTTTTCCACTTATTAGATCTTCTATTTATGTTTTCTGAAGTGGTCTGCGATTTGAAACTATATTGAAACTGCAGTCTTTAGCACTTCTTAGTGGAAAAATCAGCTTTCGTAATATTTAGTTTAACCTTAACGTAAACCCTAACATAAAACAGAAGCGTACTTGTTTATGAGCAGTCCGAGACTGATGTACTGGAGTTTTCACCAGCCAAATTAGATTTTTGTTTATTCTATCAGTTTTACATGTTTTTCTGAGTCGCGTCTTTGTGCATTAACAGCAACCTCGATCTGTTATGTAACAGAGAATCCATGACTGCGTGTGCATTATGCGATTTTACTGCAGGACATGGAGGAAAAGAACCACCTGACACGAAGCGGAAGTGCATTAAAACGGCATAAAACACACCTAGTCGTGGATTATCCCGCTTATAGCGTGGTCACTTCCCAGCATTGATGAGTTAAAGCTGTCAATGTTTACAGCGCAAAATTTGACTGATAAGATAAAAATAACGGTTAATTTTCATTTATTTTATATACCGGTCGTTAGATCTAGAATTCGGCCCGCTCTAAATCATACACAGAGATAAAGATTACATTTACTTGAATGAATTTCAATAGTTATTAGAGAGAGAGAGTATAAGTGCACTTAAACTTCAAATCAATAAAATTATGTGGACTATTCCCAAAGCTTGATTAACAATAGACTGAACACAATGTTTACTAGCCACTCGGAGATATAAGAATGTTCAAACGTATTTTCTTTATATTAAATTGAAGCAAATTCCATGTGTACATGTATCCTACATGTATGCGTATGCTCACAGCCACAGACTTCTCCAGTAATGTTCCAGCTTGTATCTGTGTGTTCTAGTGAGCTGATGCCGTGCCTCCCCAGAGAGGGCATTTTTGCTGTAGATGCTATGTTGAAGAAGGGTAGCGCACACACTACAGAGGCCGCAGTGTGGCAGTGGAGGGATGACCGAGGCCTGTGGCATCCGTACAACCGCATAGACAGTCGTATCATTGAGGTAAAGACGTGCTGCTTGTATAATGATTTAAACAGTGCTGCTGTCCCTATCTTTCTAAACGTACCTCTGAATTTGTTGTTTCTAAAACCGTGTAGAATAGAATAGATGTATGATAGAATAGAATGTAGAATAGAATATAATTATTTTTAACTGGTTACGTAGCTGCAGGTAAAGTACCTGTTTTGCCATAATACACTGTGGCTGAAAGTTTGTGAATATTTGACCATCTCCATGTGTTCCCGTTGAACATCCTATTCCATATTTAATGCCTCTTTGCTGTTATAATAAGCTCCAATCTTCTGGGAAGGCTTTCCGCTAGATTTTGGAGTGTGGCTGTGGGGATTTGTGCTCCCACTCAGCCGCAAGCACATTAGTGAGGTCAGGCACTGATGTCGGGTGAGAAGGCTTGGGGCGCAGTCAGTGTTCCGGTTTATCCAAAAGGTGTTCAGTGGGGTTGTTCCACACCAACCGTGTCTTTATGGACCTTGTTTAGTGCACAGGGGTGCCAATGTCATGCTGGAATATGTTTGTGCCAGACCTTTAGTTCCTGTGAAGGGAAACTGTAATACTACTGCATACAGAGACCTCTTATACAATCGTGTACTTCCAACTTTCTAGCAAAAGTCTGGGGAAGAATTACATTTGGGTGAGCTGGTCAGGTGTCCGCAAACTTTGCGCCATATAGTGTATCTGATATCGTGGCAAGACTTATTGGATGCCACTTTGGCTGAATTCTGGCAAATAGTCAAAAATAGATGATAAATCTATAACGTCATTGATTTTTCTCCAATTTTATACTCTTGCCTAGGCTTTCTGCAAAGGTCATTTTGGGTAAAGAGCTTTAGTATACCTAGGTAGTTTATTTATTAACTTTAATATCTTTAATTTAACTAGGTAGTTTATTTAGTAAGTTTAATACACCTAGGTAGTTTATTTATTAACTTTAGTATACCTGGGTAGTTTATTTATTAACTTTAGTATACATAGGTAGTTTATTTAGTAAGTTTAATGTACCTAGGTAGTTTATTTATTAACTGAAATATACCTAGGAAGTTTATTTAGTGACGTTAGTATAGCTAGGTACTTTATTTAGTAACTTTAGTATCCTTAGGAAGTTTATTTTCTGCATATTTCTGTAAACTCCCAGGCTTAGGCCAGAGCATAACCTGTTTTTTCACCAACATATTTGTCATATTTGGTCTGTACTGCATAAATAGATCCCCTAGGCCTGTTCCTGGGACAATGGGGACAGCTGGGTGGCAGATCATCTGGCTAACTAGTTTCCAAGCATTGTTAATCTTATTCTACTTGATTATAATAAAGTTAGATGGCCATCCAAACTGTTTTATAAGAATTACATCATTACCTGTACAGGTAGATCAAAGTAATCCGGTACTATGTAAATAGTATAACGAATAGAAAATGCAGTAAATTACAGTGATGAGTTTTTGACACCTTTTAGTACAGTATAGTTACAGACGCATCCCATGACCATGTGTGACTTGCTGTCGCTTGTTTTATGGACTCATTTTGTTACTGCTCTGAAAACAGTAGGTAAAAGAACACGTTTTCCGTGTGTGTCTGTCTCTATCAGACGGCCCATCAGAACGGCGAGGACGAGATCAGCCTTTCAACACTCGGCCGAGTTTACACCATTGACTTCAACTCTATGCAGCAGATCAATGAGGACACAGGAACGGCACGGGGAATTCAGAGGAAACCCAACCCCCTGATCAACCCCAACACTGGTACTTACTCTCACACACACTCAGAACGAAAGATTGAGCTGCTTGTCCTATCAGTGTGATTTTCATTTTTACCAAAGGACTCTGAGGAACTTTGTTAGCTCTTTTCACATATTTAAATGATGTTACTACACTGATAAATCTCTCCGTGTAGAAATCGCTGATTTTTAATACCTTGTATTTAATCCAACTATATAGCGATCATAGCAAATACTCAAGGTAGATAATGTTTAGTTGTTTCAGTGACCACCCCTCGTGCTAGCTTTATTTTACAGATAGGGTAATGCTGTTATGCTGGCTGTTTATGGTTATCTAACTATTTCAGTGTATAGCTAGCTTTTTTCACGTCATGCTACAACAAACCATTTGCACGTTCACCTGGTGTCATTATCAGCCCTATATAAATCTAAAAGAATCTGGCTGGAGTCAGTATTTCAAGCCAGAACATAGCTGCTTAATGTTTTTTCATTGCAGTTCACCTCAGAGGCAGGAGAGGTCTCTGAAACCTTGCAACCTGTACCTTGTAATTATATCTGTAGTTATACCATGGTCTGTCCGAGTACTCGATTCTGATTGGCTGGAAGGCGTGCGTTTAAAACTGTGTGTACCACAGATAGTGCCGGTCAGTTTAATCACCGTTTTAAATGAATGCACTGTAACCATAGTAACACAGAATTAAACTCGCAGCTTCATTATTATTATTATTATTATTGTTATTATTATTATTAGATATGCGGAACAGGATATATATATATATATATATATATATATATATATATATATATATATATATATATATATATATATATATATATATATATATATATATGCGCGCTGTGAACATCTGACAGGTTTAACTTGTCAATGCTGGGAAGTGACCACAGTATAAGCGGGATAATCCACAGAAACGTGTGCGTTACCTTGTTTTAATGCACTCCGCTTCACGTCAGATGGTTCTTTGTCTCCATGTCGTGTGTTAAAATCGTGTAACGCAGGCCTAGTCGTGGATTCTCTCTTACTTTAACAGCTAGCCTCTGCGTAATATCTTAAACATAATAATTTCCTGTGAGTCTAACAAAATGCTCATTTATATAATCTCCCTTTGCGTCATTGTCTACTTCAACCCCAGGCCATGTGGAGGTGCGTGGTGAGGATGCGCGTGCTGAGCTGATGCGGGAAGAGGCGGAGCTAGCACGCTGCTTTATTAAGACTCTGTTTGGCGTGCTATATGAGGTCTACAGCTCCTCAGCCGGCCCCGCCGTCAGACACAAGTGCCTCAGAGCCATCCTGCGCATCATATACTTCTCAGACTCCGAGCTGCTCAAGGACGTGCTGCGCAACCATGCCGTCTCCAGGTCAGTCTCTTTCACACCTCAGCATGACTGTGTGTGTGTGTGTGTGTGTGTGTGTGTGTGTGTGTGTGTGTGAGATAAGCCAAACAAATAATAGATATGTTTGGACAAAGAAAGATGGAGTGGTTCGTGTTTGTACGTGGCACTGAGCACTGTTTGGTATCTGGCCAAGTAGAGGCTACTTTCCCAAAACTCCCTAACGAATTGTTCCATATGCTTCATTCTGATATCTGAAACATTACAAAGCGACAGTTAAATCTGAAATGGTTGAATCGTTACCGCTTTGCTATAGCGCACCGAACCCTGTTGTTGAAACACATGTTTATATGGGAATATTTACGCATGGTGATGCTGGAGCTTATTCTATTGTTCCCTTGAAAAAGATGCTGATGTCATTGCTAGCTCAGTTAAAATGGCGTTTCATAGATGAACACTTTTCAGTGATCTCAAACACAAGCGATAATTGTTGGGTTTCACAAAAAGAATGAGCGTTAGTCCCAATGTCATTAGAATTATGGGAGATTAAAAAAAGAGCTGAATCGTAGTTCCAGAACGCAATTGTAAACTACATGGGATAAGATGCATTTGTTCGGAGTTGGCAAGAACTGGCCTCATTTATCAAGCTGTATATAAACAGATTTTTTCGTAAAATTGTTCGTACGATGATGTAAACAAGAAATTTGATATTCACGAAATTCATGTAAATTCATGAAAACCTTTGGCTCCTGATTGTGTGTGAATTTTTACATATAAGAAGACTGACTAATGTAAAGTTCAAACCACACAAGTTACATGGATTTCTGCACACATTTTATATATATATATATATAATATAAAAATGTGTGTGTGTGTGTGTGTGTATATATATATATATATATATATATATATATATATATATATATATATATATATATATATATATATATATATATATATATATATATATATATATATGTATATATATATATATGTGTGTGTGTGTGTGTATATGTATGTATAAAGTAATATACTGTTGAGATTGTATAGCTTACTTTTATTATATTTACAGTGTTTAGCAGATGCCCTTGCCCAAAGCAACTTACAGTAGTGCTTTGTAGTCTGTATGAATACATCCTCATGCCTAGTTCACTAGGTCTGGGACTAAAAATACCATCAAGGAAAGATTTCTGAACCCAGTCCTTTTATATCATTGCCATTAATTAAAGAATATGAAAAATATCAAAAGTGAGCCAACATAAAACCCGTAAATGAAGACAAATAAAACGGATCTTTTAACTATGACAAAGGAAACAAATGCCTTAACTGACGGGATAGTTTGGCTCATGATGATGATTGTTGTTGTTGTTGTTGTTATTATTATTATTATTATTATTATTATTATTATTATTAATATCAAGTATTAGATATTTCTCAAATAATTTCCACTTCTGCCTTTCAGCCTTTACATCTCACTGTTTATTTCGTGACTCCTGTCCGTGCACGTGACCTTTTATGGAGTTTTGTGGGTGGGGGAAAAATCAATGTTCACAAAGCTTTTATAAATCTGGTGGAAAGTTGTTTTTTGTTTTGTCCCCCCCCCCCCCCCCCCCCCCACCTTTTGGTTTGGCTTATGCAAACAATTACACACAACTGTGGGACACCAAATCAGCTTGGCTAGTCAGCAGACTATAAGATATTGAGCGTAATGGATTTGTTTTGTGTTTGAACAGAATTTGTTCATCCGAAAACATAAACTCACTTTTTTGTTCCAAAATAAATCTTGAAAGCCATTATCTCACACACGTATTTTGGAATAATATGCGAGTTGTTCTGTTCAGGGTGGATTGTTGCTTTACGTGTTGTCCTGTGTAAGCAGACACTGAAAACCATGATCATGGGTTGCACAATAATCAGACAGAATTCATCCAATTGTCACACTTACATGAAAGTGCCCTTATTATGCTATATAAAAAGTGCCTAGTTTTGTTTGAGGTCTCATACAATAGGTTTTCATGCATTCAAGGTCAAAAAACACTTTCATTTTCTCATAATTTAAATTGCAGCATCACCTATTTTTCTGTGCCTCAAACGACTCTCTCAAGGAACCGTTCACTTTAAACTCTGACTTTCAGAGAGCCTACTCTGTACTGATTTGTCAGATGTCCCAGTCTGTTGTGATTGGTCTGCCGCTTACAGCATGTGTCAGAATGGCCATTACCACATCTGAATTTTAGCTCAGTAATAATGTCGTCATTTTACCGTATCAATTTGAGCCCGAGTCCGATAGTGATGCATCATAAGATCAACCCAAGCCACCATCGCTATGACATGACAAGAACAGGACGTTTCTCAGTGGTACGTTTAAATGTAGTTTGACAGTAACATGAGTTAGCCTGTTAGCGGAGGCCTACAGCTGTGCACTGGCTGTACACGTATACAACACAAAGAAATGCATTTGGAACACTTGGTAGAAAATATTTACGTAAATAATTAATCATACTTACAGGTTGTGATCCAGAGGCACAAGATGGTCCAAATAAAGTGGGTACAGCCCCATCTTTAACGAGTAATTGTTTCACAAGTCCCGCGTTGTCTTCAGCTAGATTTGAGAAGCAGTCGCCTGTGAAATGACGGGAACACAAATGAAGGTCGGAGTTGAACTGCTTTGGTATCATTTTAAAAATTAATTCCAACCACTGATGCTTTACATCCTCATCCTTTGGGAGTCCATGCAAAGTGCTTTTGCAGCGCAGAAAACAACGTCTTCTAGACACGAACCTAACTCTTTCAGGACGCAACTACTGTAGGGTAGTGTTTGACGGTGAGTCAAAGTACACGTTGTTCACGAGCTGCCAATGAAGACCTGAGGCGGGGTTTTTTGTTACAAACCTACATAGGTTAGTACAGGAAGTAAGTCTGGAATTACAGAGGACTCGTTTCAGCTGTTCAGAATAGGTTCCTTCTTTTGGGAGTCGAGAACTCCGTTTGTCCTGCGCTTTGATTTTTTGAAACTTTTGCAGACTTTTTACATTCACAAACAGCTCATGAAAGGTAATATTTGAAAAAGCATAATGGGTGCATTTTCCAGGAAGTACAGCAGGTGTTTTTGTGCTTTACAGCAATGCCATGCGTGTGTGTATAAAACATGTATGTGTTTGTGCATCCACAGTCACATAGCCTCCATGCTGTCCAGTCAAGACCTGAAGATTGTGGTCGGCTCTCTGCAGATGGCTGACATCCTCATGCAGAAGCTGCCTGATGTGTTCAGTGTGTACTTCAGGAGAGAAGGTAAAGATGTTCACACAGTTGTGTTGCTTAAATTTGCAGTCTGATGTTTTGCCTGTGGGTCAAATTGCTGTCTTCCGTGCCAATGCCTATAGGAAGTGATAATGTTGGGTAATTATTCTTTCCAGTGGAATCTTTGTGACATACAAGTTAGGCCGAGTTCAATCGAAGCATGCTAGATCTTCATGCTTATCCTATTCCTTGCATTGGAGAGCTGTTCAGGATTTACATGCTGCATGATTAAGACCGTTTTACTGTGTCTGGCTAAATCCAGTTACAACATTGCATTCAGATCAGATTTTCTCCCTGCAATAAAACCATGCAGGGAGACATTTAATGAACTTTTATACATGGAATACACTGGAGTGCACTGTCTCGGTTTGCTTGAAGGCTGATTAAACGCTACTGCCAGTTAGATCATTAAATCGGTTTTAAAGAAAAAGTTTACTGGAGCTTCCCCATTTCTTTATCCACACAATAAGAGCTAAACATCTGCACAGGTGCATCTCAAAAAATTAGAACATCATGGAAAAGTAGTCCCCCCGTCCCCCCCTTCTCTAATTTAATTAAAAAAGTGGAACTTTCATATATTCTAGATTCATTACACACACAGTGAAATATTTCAAGCTTTTTTTTGTTTTAATCTTGATTATGGCTTATGGCTCATGGAAATCAAAAATCCAGTATCTCAAAATATTAGAATAAAGAATTTGTAATACAGAAATGTCAACCTTCTGAAAAGTATGTTAATTTGTGCACTCAATACTCGGTCAGGACTGTAATCCTTTTGCGCGAATTACTGCATCAGTGCGGCGTGGCATGGAGGCAATCAGCCTATGGCACTGCTGAGGTGTTAATGGAAGCCCAGATTGGTTTGATAGCGGCCTTCAGCTCGTCTGTATTGTTGGGTCTGGTGTCTCTCTCAGATTCTCTATGGGGTTCAGGTCAGGCGAGTTGGCTGGCCAATCAAGCACCGTAATACCATGTTCAGCAAACTAGGTGCTAGTAGTTTTGGCATTATACAATGGCATTATAAACAGTTATTAACAAAGACGCTCGTGTTCATTTAGAAAGGTGAACAATTTCAGTGTTTGAGCTGCCCACCATGTAGTGATTGATTCACATGTTGGTCTCTCCCAATTTAAAATAAATAAATATATGTACACACACAGTATCTCACAAAAGTGAGTACACCCCTCACATTTTTTAAAAATATTTGATTATATCTTTTCATGTGACAACACTGAAGAAATGACACTTTGCTACAATGTAAAGTAGTGAGTGTACAGCTTGTGTAACAGTGTAAATTTGCTGTCCCCTCAAAATAACTCAACACACAGCCATTAATGTCTAAACTGCTGGCAACAAAAGTGAGTACACCCCTAAGTGAAAATGTCCAAATTTGGCCCAAAGTGTGAATATTTTGTGGGGCCACCATTATTCTCCAGCACTGCCTTAACCTTCTTGGGCATGGAGTTCACCAGAGCTTCACAGGTTGCCACTGGAGTCCTCTTCCACTCCTCCATGGCGACATCACAGAGCTGGTGGATGTTCGAGACCTTGTGCTCCTCCACCTTCCGTTTGAGGATGCCCCACAGATGCTCAATAGGGTTTAGGTCTGGAGACATGCTTGGCCAGTCCATCACCTTCACCCTCAGCTTCTTTAGCAAGGCAGTGGTCGTCTTGGAGGTGTGTTTCGGGTCGTTATCATGCTGGAATACTGCATACTGATCATGCTCTGCTTTAGTATGTCACAGTACATGTTGGCATTCATGGTTCCCTCAATGAACTGTAGCTCCCCAGTGCCGGCAGCACTCATGCAGCCCCAGACCATGACACTCCCACCAGCATGCTTGACTGTAGGCAAGACACACTTGTCTTTGTACTCCTCACCTGATTGCTGCCACACACGCTTGACACCATCTGAACCAAATAAGTTTATCTTGGTCTCATCAGACCACAGGACATGGTTCCACTAATAAGTGTACTCACTTTTATTGCCAGCGGTTTAGACATTAACGGCTGTGTGTTGAGTTAATTTGAGGGGACAGCAAATTTACTCTGTTACACAAGCTGTACAGTCACTACTTTACATTGTAGCAAAGTGTCATTTCTTCAGTGTTGTCACATGAAAAGATATAATCAAATATTTAAAAAATGTGAGGTGTGTACTCACTTTTGTGAGATACTGTAAATAAATAAATGTGTGTGTGTATATATGTATGTGTGTGTGTGTGTATATATGTGTGTGTGTGTGTGTGTATATATGTGTGTGTATATATATATATATATATATATATATATATATATATATATATATATATATATATATATATATATATATATATATATATATATATATATATATATATATATATAATATCTCTATCTCTTTCCTTCAGGAGGTGTGGAGGCGTTAGTGCTTGACACAACTCGATCATTATTTAGGCAAATTATTTATTTTAATATCAGTCAATGAAGAAGTAGTGTTTATTCAGTGAGCGGTTTTATTAAACTGTAAACTTGCATTTCATTTGTCTTTTTATATTTTTTTCCTGCATATTCAGCAAGCAATTGAATTTGGGAAAAATTCAGCTCTGTTTTATTTGTTCCACAGGTAACCAAAATATACTAAATACATATGGTCTTGTGAAATTGAAGGACATTATATTGTGATGTATACCAATATTGTTTGCATTTTAAACTCCCTCATGTTATATTTTGCCCATGCCTCTCACAACTAGTCCCCAGTGTACCTCAAGGGATAAAGAGACCATAATGATGCTGCAAGTCAGCTGGTGTATTAAACCGTTTGTAATTCGGGTGTGTGTGTGTGCAGGTGTGATGCACCAGGTGAAGAACCTGGCTGAGAGCGAGTCGTTCCTCCCCAGTCCACCCAAGGCGTGCACAAGCGGCATCACCGCGGCAACCACCACTATCACCACGGCAACCACACCCGCCGCCTCCAGCGTCACGCCAGATTTGGGCTCACCGAGTTTCCATAACAACATGGAGGACTCGCTGGACCTCAGCCCACAGGGGTACATACGCAACCTCTTTACGTCAACACACATCCACCCCTACACATTCGGTTAAAGCGTAGTGTGTTCACTTTACTCTCTGCATGTGGACAGCAGTGGTAACAGTGTGTGTTTTGCAGTCGTCTGAGTGATGTTCTGAAGAGGAAGCGCCTTCCTCGCAGAGTACCACGTCGTCCCAAATATTCTCCACCCAGAGATGATGAGAAAGTGGACAATCAGGGTGAGACAAACACATAACGTGTGTATGTATGATATGATATATATATATATATATATATATATATATATATATATATATATATATATATATATATATATATATATGTATGTATGTATGTATGTATGTATGTATGTATATATGTGTGTATATATATGTATATAAAAATAAATAATTATAATAGAAACAAACTCCTGTTTGAGTAGTATGCTGATTTTGTGCTAATTTTGGGAGGGTTTTCATGGTGTGTATATTTGTGTATCTGCTTGTCCCCTCTAGCTAAGAGTCCCACTACCACTGCGTCTCCCAAATCATCCTTCCTGGCGAGTCTTAACCCCAAAACCTGGGGAAAACTTGGTGCTCAGAACAATAGCACTAACTCTGAGCCGTCTCGCACAGCCGGAGTCAGCGGCCTTGCACGCACAGCTAACAAAGACACGGTCTCTAATAACAGGCGAGTACAAACTTCTCCTAAATTTAAGATATTTTCTTTCATGTTCTTCAGCAAGTGTTTGGTAGATCTCGGGATCCTGTCAGGGTCAAGGTAGATTTTGTGTGTGTATATTATAGACTAGGATTAAAACACCTTTATACTCAGTTTATTGTACACTATATATGAGATGTTTGGGATTTAGCTCTGTATATCATGTATGTACACTTCATGGGTATGAAGCAATGGCTATTACATCCTTCATAGTGCACTTTATAGCCAATAAGGAGCCACAGTTTAATACCAAATGCTGCTCTACTTAATAGCCGTACTTAGGCCACGTTCTATGTAATGCATTACACGTTCAATAGAGTTTGGACTTCTCTGATGTGTTGCATTTTCAAGAAGCCTAGAGATAAATCAAATGTAAAGTTTACCTTCTTTATGTGTGTGTGTGTTACAGGGATAAGATTAAGGCATGGATAAAGGAGCAGGCCAGTAAGTTTGTGGAACGATACTTCAATTCAGAGAATGTGGACGGCAGCAACCCAGCACTGAACGTTCTTCAGAGACTGTGTACTGCTACAGAGCAGCTCAGCCTGCAGGTACACACACACACAGACACACACACACACACACACAGCTACAAATACAGCCAGATCCATAAATATTTGGACATTAATAGTTATTTTCGCTGTCTACCAAAGTATATTGTAGGTGAAATTAAGTAATGAATATGAGCAAAGTGCATAGTTTCAGCTTTAATTTGAGGCCATTTACATCCAGATCAGGTGAACGGTGTAGCAGTCTTGTGTAGGAATTTGGAATTTTTGCTGTTAACTCTCCATATGAAGCCCATTTGAGAAACAAGCCCATTTGAGAGATCGCAAAAACATTAGGTATGGCAAAATTAACTATTTGGTACATTTCTTAAAAAGAAAAAAAAATGCACTGGTAAGCTCTGGAACACCAGAAAACCATTGAAATCACCTGTAAATGGCAGAAAAAAATCTTCCCCTGGTTAAGAAAATCCCTTCCCCAGAGGTAGGTGTATCTGTGTCAAAGTCAAAAATCAAGACTTCACAATCAAGAGAAGACTTCACCAGAGTAAATACAGAGGTTTTACCACCAGATATAAACCACTTGTAAGCCTCAAAAACAAGAATGCCAAATTAAAAAGTTCTGGAACAACATCCTGTAGACAGACAAGACAAAGATCAACTCTTGACAAAGGCAGCATGATTAATTCTACAGTGTACCGGGCTATACTATCTTCAGGCGTTTAGCTAATTGCTTCATCGGACGGAGCTTTACAGTACAGATGGACAATGGCCTGAAGCATGCATCAAAAGTAACCTAACTTTTTAGTTAAGTGGACTTTTCTCCAAGTCAGTAACCTGGCCTGAATCCAATTGAGCATGCATTTCACTTGCTGAAGGCAGAATGCCACAAAAACAAGCAGGAACCAAAGACTGCTGCAGGAGAGGCCTGACAGAGCATCACCAGGGAAGATCTGGTGAAGGTTATGGATTCCAGATTTCATGCAGTCATTGCCTGCAAAGGATTTGCGCGCAAGTATCAAGCTCATATGCTTATTCCTGATTAAATTTAAACTCCAATATACTGTAGTAGACAGCTCAAATAAGAATAACTTTCTCAGTGTCTGGCTGTAAGTTACAAGCCATCAGAATATACTACTTTGGGCTATTGGTTGAAATGGATGGAGTTTGTGTATATTTGTAGGTGGATGGCGGCGTGGAGTGTTTAGTGGAGATCTGCAGCATCGTGTCCGAGTCGGACGTGTCCTCGTTCGAGATTCAGCACAGTGGCCTGGTGAAGCAGCTGCTGCTCTATTTAACCTCCAAAAGTGAGAGAGACGTCGTCAGCAGGGACGAGAGGATCAAAAGATTCCTGCACATTTTCTACGGCAGTCCTGTGAGTAACGGCACCACCTAGTGTCTGCAGCACCTCGTTACACCTCCTCTGGAAAGACTTCCAGTCGTTCTGAATGGTCTGGTCATATTCGCCACTCCTCAGCTGTCCTTATTGAGCTTTGCTAAGCGGTGGGAGTTCTGTGGCTTTTAAAATGGTGTGATTGTTTAATTAACACAGTGACAGGAGCTGCAAATTCCTGTACTAAGCTAAGCCGTTATCAGTAGATAAAATACTGCAAATTAAATCTTTGCCTCTCAGAGGTCATTTTCACTGTATTAATTTAAGAGGACATACAGATGTGTATAATAAGAGTAAAAATATGTGATATTGCTTGTACTGCTCATCTTGTTCTGAATCCGGTCATTTTTTTCTGAGGTGTAGCATCACGTTGGAGAAAGTGTGTTGTAAACAGGATAGGATTCAATACAGAGTTAAGCACTGCCGATTGTGGCGCGTCAATTCTAGTAATACTCTAGTTAGATACTCTAGTATTTCAGAAATTGCTGATCTGTAGGAATTTTCACGCACATCAGTCTATAAACATCCAGTTAGCTTCAGTTCTGCAGGTGGAAACACCCTGTTGTTGAGAGTTCAGAGTTGACACAGGTTTGAGCTTGGCTGTAAGTCTGGACTAAGCATGGACTAGAGCAGAAGGGCACTTTGGGTTCCACTCCCGTTGGCCGAGAGCAGTAATCTGAGGCTACACTGAGCACAGGCACACCTAAACCGGACAGTTGAAGAATGGAAAAAGACCAGGCAGTGTTTTTCAGTGACCATTAAGTAAAACTATTGATTTGTGTGTGCATCATTTTATACATTGCACTGCCACCACATGATTGGCTGATTGGATAATTGCATGAATGAGCAGGTGTTCCTATTAAAATGTCAGGTGAGTGTAGATGGCATTTAGAAACACTCGGAAATAAATTTTATGGTGTGTGTGTGTGCAGGTTCCAGGGCAGGAGCCACTGTTCCGGTTGGAGCCAACAGAGAACGGGCCACTGTTGGCACTTGTGCACAAAATGAACAGTTGCCTGAGTCAGATGGAGCAGTTTCCTGTTAAAGTGCATGACTTTCCCAGTGGTAATGGTAACGGCAGCAGGTATGGCTTCAGCTCAACCAATTTATCTCCCATTAATCAAACTCTGCCCCTAGTGTAGAACTTACGTTAAAATATATTTTGACAACAATATTGGAATCCAGGGAAGCTTTGTGTAATTGATGATTTTCAGCATTTTATTTGTTCGGTATCTTTTTACTTTGTACAGTATTTTACATTGTGTGCGCACATGTGTATTATGGATGTAACTGGATGCACACATTATTGAGCAGATATGTCCTAAACAGTCATGAAGTTTTTTTTGCTTAATAAAAATAAAAGCAGGCGAACTTCGTGGACTGCGATCCTGCCACACGAGCGCAAACATGAAAAAGCGTTAGCAGAAGGTTCTTACGTTAATATCCAGCTTGCTGAACCTCATGCGGATGGTTACCTCGGGCCTGTACCATAAAGGCAGTTGAACAAACTCGGGGTTTGGGAATTAATTTCGAGTTGACAAAACCAATCAAATCAGGCTTTATTGGTGCCATGACACTGGTTATCAACTTTCTCTGACCACTCAGGCTTTGATCTTTAAGCTATGATTAGTCCACGAGCGTGTGCACTTAAAAGCATGACGTCGGCACAGAATAACCAATAGCGCTCAACATGGGCAGGGAAGAAGCATACTTCCGGTTGAAAAGCAAGAAGTTATGAGGAAATATGTTCTGCAAATATGTTCTGGCATAAGTTAAACCTACACTAACCGCAAAAAGCAACACAGTTACGACTGCCAAAGCTCGGGAACATTACTGGTGGAACTTTCCTGATTGTGGAAATGCGCAAGTTTACTTTTATAGTCTCACAATGAGATTAAACAGATTGAAAACTTATAACCCCAACATATTAATGTAATTTCATTTAATATTAATGTCAATTGTTTTCATGAAATATTTCAAACATAAATATCAATTTGTGAAAATATATTCGTACAGGACTAATGCCACCGCATGCAAATATGTATCGCGCTCAAAGAACCGCAAAGCAATACATAGAGTTTGCGGTACAGTAAGAGCGCGGCTTCGGCATGTCAGATTTTTAATGCGCGGTTCAAGAAGTGGACAAAGATACGAGATTCTATCCGTGAAAACTCGACATCTTTCATGCAAGTAAGTATCAGAGAAAGCCAGGGGATTTGGTCTATCACTAAAATCTCTTTCTCTGCGAAGTGCTTTCCTTACAATTTGCACCCAGAAGTTGAATTAGTTTAGTCACTTTGCTCACAGCTGATTGGTCCAAGTTGGGTTTGAGTTCTCTTACCCAGAACATAACTTGCACCGGAGCAGTTCAGCCGTGTAGCTAAAGGTACTATGGTGATTAGTTTCTAGGGTGTAGTTGTAGAGTTAACCCCCCCTCCAAAAAAAAAGAATAATAATTTGGTACAGACAATGCCTGTTTTCTTGTTAATACAAAAACACAAAATTACACCCCTAGTGTGTATGGTATGTATGTATGTATGTATGTATGTATGTATGTATGTACGTACTCTGGATACAGTCATGAATAAATTCGTGATTGCTGTTTAATCGAGTTGCTTGTGTGCGTGTGTGTTTCCAGAGGTTCTCAAGCACTGAAATTCTTCAACACACACCAGCTGAAGTGCCAACTGCAGAGACACCCAGACTGTACCAACGTGAAGCAGTGGAAGGGAGGGCCTGTTAAAATCGACCCTCTTGCACTAGTACAGGCTATTGAGAGATACCTTGTCGTTCGAGGTGTGTGCGTGTTTAGTTGAACATGTGACTCACTTAATAACGTGCATAATTGAACTATAATGACGTGACCCAGTTTCTTGCGCGTTCTCATCAGGATACGGCCGAATCAGAGAGGAGGACGAGGACAGCGACGATGACGGATCAGACGATGAAATTGATGAGTCACTTGTATGGGTTCATTCTGAACTTGTCTTTTCTGCTGCACTGTCTAGTACATACGCTAGAAATGAGAATATCTTATTCCATCACACCAAACCACCATCACGATTTATTAACCTCAGTCTTTGTGGGCGTTTCCCAGATCTACGCGCAATTTAGTAACGATCATAAACATCTAATCATAAGTTCACAAATTATTAGACCGCAATGCGCTGTGTGTGTGTTTTTGATAGTCAAACAAAAGCCTTAACACTTGGTCCTACTTCAAGGCGATATTTGTTGGAGAAATTAGCTAGCTAGTCCTAGTTTGTTTGTAGTAAACACTACTTCCATTTACTAAGGTTATATATTTGGTAAAACACAGTCAGAGAATGAATGAGCCCCTGTTATTCATCAACGGAAAAATAGGCAGCGTTTAAAAAGAAATATGTACAAATTATTCATCATTGTAAAACACGAATACCACGTGCCAAAAGAACTTTCACTGCTCCACTTGGTAAAAAAGGACTGAATGTTTTTTGACACTCTGTTAAAAGATAGCTCCGAATTCTTGTTGAATCTGTTAGCACAGTCGGTCGCACAACAGCTTTTTCCCATTTAGATGTTTTTTTAAATTTTATTTTTAAAATTTTAAATTTATTTTATTTATTTATTTTTTTAAATTATTATTGTGTGTGTGTTTTTATGGAATACATGCTGTACGCTAATACTGCCACTCAGTCTTTTGTCACTCAGTGGGTGTGACCACGGCGAGTTCCGCCTCCTATAATACCCTTTATAGTATTACTGTTAAACCAAAAGTTAATTAAGCATGTTTTAGTATGCTAGGCTAACACGTTTACTGTTACCTCAGAATGGAAGCTAGCATAGTTTAGTTAAAATACTTCTGAGGGATAAATTAGATTTTTTGACACACCATATACAGAGCTGTGAAAAAGTATTTTGTTTTATGTTGTATTTCTTTTGAAGATCTAAAACTATTTAGTATGAGGTGTACACAAAAACGGAAAGTATCAAGTACCTTATCACAGCACTGTCTATTTCAATCTAAATCATATATCGAAATCAACGATCTAAATACGCAGCTAAAAAGAACGTTGTTAAAAAGACGTTAAAACTTAGTTATGGGTCAGGCATCCGTCATCTGTCGTTCTGTTGCCGCAATGATTTCTTCGACTTCAAGCGGGTTCTGTGCGCTCAAGTGTGCATCCGATGCATCCTCAATATCAAGAACACATCCAGGTAATTTCATGCGTCCCCGGTGCTTGCATTTTTTTGAGAATTGAAATTTAACTTCAGCGAGTACATGAGGACTCAAGATCGCATAAAACTCGTATTGAGAAACAGCTAAAAGATAGTCCACTGCGTAGTGCGTTGGGTCATCACTTGCTTTGTAAACCTTTTTCAGTGCATTATTCTAGGTGAAAAGCAAGTGTCGTTGTTTTCATGTCCACGACCTCTGACCCTTGCACAGGCGGCTCAGTTCCTGAATTCGGGTAGTGTGCGCCACCGGCTGCAGTTCTACATCGCTGATCACCTGCTGCCCTACAACATGACAGTGTACCAGGCGGTGCGTCAGTTTAGCCTGCAGCCGGAGGAGGAGCGTGAGAGCACTGACGATGAGGCCAACCCTCTCGGTCGTGCCGGTATCTGGACCAAAACACACACGATATGGTATATACACATACCATTTAGTGTAACTGGTTGTCTCATAGCCTGCTTTGTCTATAAATATATTATATACGCATATCAAAGCTTATGCTATCAGAGGTCATTCTTTACTATTATTCTTTACCATGTGCATTTTAATCTCATGCTTTGATGCTGATTATCTACTGGTTTCACGAAAAAATCAAAGCCATCAATCTAAAAGTCATAATAGCTTTAAGAGCAAACCTACTTATTACAGCTACGAATGCTACGTTGGGTCATTTTTGTACGTTGTGCGTATTTGTTTGTGTGCGCGCAGGTATAAGCCGGTCAGAGAGGATGAGGATGGCTGTAAGGACTCCGTAGGAGGGAAAAGGGGTCGAGCACAAACGGCTCCCGCTAAAACTTCACCGCGTAACGCTAAGAAACAGGACGAGCTGTGGCACGGTACTGACATTTCATCTGCACTCATTCACTCACGGGCTAATGTAGTGTTCATTTTCCCTGCGTTTAAAACGAGCAGCGTTTTTCACCTCATAACCTGATTAGCTAGTACACTGTTAGGTAACCCTTGTATAGAGCAACGGACATCTTCCTCCTTCTGGACTAGGGATTTTACACAGTTGGTCACCGCTGCATCGTTTCCATTTTATATTTGCTTGAAGTTACTCTGCTCGTTCTTCTTGTAAGTCTTGACCCTGCCCACTTCTTTTGCTAATTTACCGTTTCTTCTGCTTGTCTCTGTAAACCACCAGCTCCCACTGAAAAATGACTTCCATCCACTTTGTTGCAATGCATTGCTGCTGGTTTAAATGGAGGCTAATACTCAATTTGGAATCCGTTTGTTCTCAAATTTCAATGACAAGGACATTATCTTAGACCAGAGGTCAGGGAATCTTTTCAGCTGGTAGAGCCATGAAAGCCAAAAAAATTTGATTTTTTATTATTAATGTAATTTTTTTTAGATGTATATATTATTACAGTTATCTTTACTATTATTGTGTAATTATAAAAAGTTGTTATGTAATAAAGGCCATTTGACATGTTGCATGTTTTTCACCTAATAGGCCTATTGGACATCATTTAACCAATTATGATAGTTTAATCAAATGGTAACTCAATACAATATGCAGTATGTAAATAAGAGTAAACTGAACACTTACCATTAATGTGATTTATAAATATGCAAATTTGTCAGTCCATTCGTCATTTTTCTTCTTCTTTTAGCCTACGTAGTTTTCAACCGATTTATGAATTAGACCAGGAAATTACCGCGCTGCTTCATTGTACAGTAACATTTGAGCTTGTTGTGCTACAGTTGGTGTATACATGAGAAGCCAGCAGCGATTATGAATTATGTAATATTTTAAAATATGTAAAGTTTTAATTAAATTGACCACTAGCTTTCGTGATTCCTGTATTTTTTTTTTTTCCCCCCTGCTGTTGAGCCATAGAGGGAGTCATAGGTTCCTGAACCCTGTCTCAGACTCATAACGGCAAATGCATTCATTTGATGAATTTGTGTGTACGTTGTAGATGGTGTGTGTCCAATTGTGAGTAACCCGTTGGAGTCGTACCTCATATCTGACCCTCCAGAGGGCATTACGTTCGACGACCCTTCACTGGAGGTCATTCTGCTGTTGAGGGTTCTGCACTCCATCAGCAGATACTGGTTCTACCTCTACGATGTGAGTATATACATGCACAGCTGCACATACACACACTTGCCCTGGGTCCCAGTACTGGTTTCCATACTACTGTGTGGCTGCCATTTTAAGAGTAAAGGAATTCAAATGAGGCCAAAAATTTTCCATCAACTTGGCTAAAGATATTCAATGTCAACTTTTTTAATCCTTTACTATTTTCATGTTAAATTTCTTTTGGCAAGTCAGTTAGCACCTCTAACGAAAACGATTACAGACTGATTTATTTCAGCTTTAATTCACTAGTGAATGTATTAATTAAATAATTTGCATACACCAAGTTAATCGTCCCTTTGAACAGGACGATCATAATGGGTCATAATTAGGAGTTAATTGAGCGTGCACTTGTGACTATAGAAACTGCTTTAGGGGGTGGGGGGCGTGGAGTACTAGACATTCACAGGTCAGGATCGTTCTTTGGAGCGATTTCCAAACGACTGCAGGTACCATGAGCATCTGTGCCAACAGTTGTACGTAAATATAAAAACCTCGGGACCACACAGACCCTATAGTTTGGGGAAATGCCCAGGGATGAACAAATTTTGGTCTGAAAAGTGGTGGTGTCTGAACCCCAACAACAATGGTACCTGATGCCTCCAACTGCTTCTCCAGTTTGTAATGATGTACGTCCACCATTAAGAGTCCTACATGGGCTTTGCCTGTAAAGCTATCTGTAAGGAAGAAGCCACTACTTTAAGACTGGCATAAGAAAAAGAGTGAGGATATTGATTCAAAGAAGCACACTGTAAAGCACGATTGTGGCAGCATCATATTGTGCCGGCCTTTTGCTAGAAAAGGCACTGGTGCACTTGAGAAAATAAATAAAATCATGAGTATGGAGAGTTATTGAGAAATACTGAAGCAACACCTCAAGACATCTACCTGAAAGTTCAAACTTTGTCACAACTGGGTCTTCCAGCTGGAAAATGATCCTAAGCATTCCTTCAGAGTTGTAAAAAAATGACTTAAAGGCAATAAATTGATTGTATTGGAGTGGCCATTACAAAGCCCTGACCTGAATCCCATAGTACGTTTGTGGACTGAACTGAAAAAAACATGTTCGAGCAAGGAGGCCCAGAAACCTAGGGTTACCTTAGTTCTGTTAGATGGAATGGGAAAAATTTCTGACAGGAGAAGCTTGTGCAAGGCTGTGCCGAGTGTTCAAGTCAGGTTAAGTAATTAAAAAGATATTAAAAATATCTCTTAGATATTCTTTTGAAATGATCTCTCATGGAGAGTAAGTAGATCCCCTAATTGGCTTAACACAGGAACAGTATGTCGACTTGAAATCTGTAGAGTTGTGAATTAATTTGATTTTGAATGTCTTTAGCCTTGGTGTATCTAAACGTTCGGCCTCAGCTGTAAAATGGCATGACCCTTCTTAGCTCTATGTTAAATGAGGGATTATGCTAAGATTAATGTTTGCTAATCAACATTGAGTCTAGCCAGACAGTACCCAAGTTTCTCATTTGTAAGTCGCTTTGGATAAAAGCGTCTGCTAAACGAATAAATGTAAATGTAAGTGTTTTTGGAGTGCACGGCTGTAGTCAGTGAGCTGTGTATAATCATTTTAAAGCTTTGCTTCTCAGTCTAATCTCTTGGTATGTGTTTCAGAATGCTGTGTGTAAGGAGATCATTCCCACTAGTGAGTTCATCAACAGTAAACTGACCGCTAAAGCAAACAGACAGCTGCAGGATCCGCTTGTGATCATGACTGGAAACATCCCACCCTGGCTTACTGAGCTGGGCAAGACCTGGTATATTGACACACACACGCACACACACACACATACCCCTGTGTGGTAAAAGTTTTGAAAAATGAAAAGAAGTAGTTGGACACACAACATGGGTTAACGTAATTTTATATATATATATATATATATATATATATATATATATATATATATATATATATATATATTTGCAAAGCCATTGTTACCAATTATAGCTTCACAACATTTGTAGGAAAAAGTCATTGGGTTTTTGCAAGATTGTGGGTAATTATGGCCCATTCTTCTTGGCAAACAGACTTCAATTCCCCAAGGTTATTTCCCCTGACTGTATATGCAATATTCTGTAAAGCAGAGCTTGATCTTTGATTTAGAGCACAGCCGATGTTACATATTCTGACCGACTAACTCGCATTCTTTCTCACACACAATGTGATGTTCCTGTCTCTTGGCTCCGTTGCTTATGTCTCTTGTGTGTCTGTCTCTGTCCAGTCCGTTCTTTTTCCCGTTTGACACGAGGCAGATGTTGTTCTACGTCACTGCGTTTGATCGTGACCGCGCCATGCAGCGTCTACTTGACACCAACCCCGAGATCAACCAGTCAGATTCGCAGGACAGCCGCGTAGCACCCCGCCTCGACAGGAAGAAGGTATGCGACAGCATTATTACTGCTGTTTGTAATAATGGCTGAATTAAAAGTAAAATGAACTTGATGTGACCTTTTTTTTTTTGGTCTGTGTGGTTCTGTCTGTCTGCTTATAGCGAACGATAAACAGAGATGAGCTGTTAAAGCAAGCGGAGTCGGTGATGCAGGATCTGGGAAGTTCCAGAGCCATGCTGGAGATTCAGTATGAAAACGAGGTGAGCTCCTCAATTCTGCATCACGCTAGCTGACCATTGTTTACCCGGTGGCATGAACTGCATTGTCCTGAGTGTGCTTGCTTGACATGCACAGTACTAGCTTTTCTCAACCAAAAATAGCTTTCTGTATCATGGCTTGCGTCACTTTCCTATCACAAAGCTCTACCTACCGAAGTAGGATGCGTTTCTCTGGAGGTTATTCGGGTTCTTGATGATTTTAATGATGGATATTGTCGCAACAAATACTGCAATTAGACCATACATCCAGCAAATATTATTTAAATTAATTTTGTTAAACAATAAAGAACCCAAAACATCTGTTTACGCTTCCTTATATAACACTAGGGTTAACTCCATTACATTCCACTTTTGTGGAAAATTCTACAACGTATTATTAAAGTACATGCACTTCATTTTGCATGATCCTCATCAGGAAACTAATAACAGCAAACAATTAGTTCACAAAGTTAGATAACACTAATTGTAAAAAAAAAAGTCATGTTCCGCAGTAGGCTGTTTTTCATTGTAGTGAAAAACATTTTTCCAGCAAGCCTTGCTTACCTTATTTGAAGGGTGTAATTTGAGGACTGTTCCAGTAATCGATTCAGAATAAAACCTATGAAACTTTAGCGATACTGATTCAACATGATTATTAATTTAACCCTTTATCGCTCAAAGGAGATCTCCTTAAGGAGAAATGCTCTGGTGGCCCTGGTTTGACTGCACACCAGAGAGCATGCAAAAACATTCAAACAAGCTGTTCTGAACCTCAAATGTTATTATATATTGTTCATAGGAAGCCATTTGGTATTTGGCCCAATTAGAAGATTAAGGGTTTTTACTGGAATCCTGAGAAAGAAATGTAAGATCTTGCTAAATGCTATTATAGAAAACATTTGTTGGAAATGCTGTGTAAAATGTCAATAAAAACAGAATGCAATGATTTGCAAATCTGAAACTCGTATGTTATTCAGAATAGAACATAGGAAACATATCAAATGTTTAAACTGAGGAAATGTACCATTTTAAGAATAAACTAATTTTTAGCATTTGATGGCCGCAACACATCTCAAAGTTGGGAAGGGGACAACAAGAGGCTGGAAAAGTAAGTGTTACTAAAAAAGAAACAGCTGGAGGTTAATTGGCAACAGGTCAGTAACATGGTTGTGTATAAAAAGAGTATCTTAGAGAGGCAGAGTCTTTCAGAAGTAAAGATGGGCAGAGGTTCACTAATCTGTGAAATTGCATCTATAATTTGTAGAACAATTTCAGAACAATGTTCCTCAATGTAAAATTGCAAATACTCTGAATATCTCATCATCTACGGTACATAATATCATCAAAAGATTCAGAGAATCTGGAGAAATCTCAAGGGACAAGGGTGAAAATTAATATATTGCATGCCCATGATCTTCGGGCCCTCAGGCGGCACTGCATTTAAAAGCGGGCATGATTCTGTAATGTAAATCACTACATGGGCTCAGAAACACCTCCAGAACTCACTGTCTGTGAACACAGTTCACCATGCCATCCACAAATGCTGGTTAAAGCTCTATCATGCAAAGAAGAAGCCATATGTGAACATGATCCGGAAATGCCGCCGTCTTCTCTGGTACATTTCCTCAGTTTAAACGTTTGATATGGGTGATAATGTTCTATTGTGAATAACACGAGTTATACAGCAACCCAACTTTTTTGAAATTGGGGTTGTACGATTTAACTGTTGCATTTACGATTTTTGACCCCTTCCTGTGGTGATATGAGAGACACCTGAACACTACTAATTCTCTCCCTCTCTCTCCCCCCTTCTATTTTTCTCTCCCAGGTGGGGACGGGTCTTGGTCCAACCTTGGAGTTCTACGCTCTTGTGTCTCAGGAGCTACAGAGAGCCGATCTGGGTTTATGGCGGGGAGAGGAGGTCACCCTTGCCAACCCTAAAGGTCACTACACTCATTATCTCCTTGCAGTCCGCCACAGTTTGGTCATGGAATTATCCTTAGACTCTGTTCCATGATGGTAATCTCTTGTCTGTTCCATGTCATCTCCTGTCTGCAGGGAGTCAGGAGGGCACCAAGTACATGTTCAGCTCTCGGGGCCTCTTTGCTGTCCCTTTTGGTCGCAGCACCAAGCCAGCTCACATCGCCAAGATCAAGATGAAATTCCGCTTTCTGGGAAAACTCATGGCTAAAGCCATCATGGACTTCAGACTGGTAGGAGTTCTCACTTACACTCTGATTTCTGTGCACCTGTAAATAAATTCCAGCTTTTTCCCCCTCTGTGTGTTTATCAGCTCTTTTAAAGCGCTGCAGATTGCAGTTCTGTTAAATGACAAGGTGGTTATGCCTTGTGCTAGCAGGACTGCAGTTTCTGAACCAAATACCCCCAGCACCAATCAGACTGCAGTTTCAACCCTGACCTGCACTGTAGTTAATCATACAACGGCTTCTTCCCCCAAATCCACTGTAACCGGTTAGCCTGTATCTCCTCTATAACTAATCACCTGCCTCCAGTGCCACTGTAACCAATTTGACTGAGGCTCTCACCGTAACCAGTCAAACCATGGCACCCACCTGCAGTGCTGCTGTAACCAATCAGACTGCAGTTCGTACCTTAGTTCCACTGTAACAAATACAACATTTTTAAATGGTGATTACAGCTTTGTGCTTGTTGATGCCACTTGATGCTGGACTTCAGCAGTATTCATTCACAAATTGTAATGTCATGACCAGTCACTTGCAATTACTCATGCACTTTTGTGGGGCTTGAAATTGGTTACTGATTCTGGCTGACAGGCCTGAAAGTGTAACTCAAAACTAATAAACATTTATGATGATTGTTTATGCAGCTGGATCTGCCCCTGGGCCTGCCCTTTTACAAGTGGATGTTGAGAAATGAGTCGTCAATAAGCTCTCACGATTTGGTGAACATCGACCCCGGTGTGGCCACATCCATCCAGCACCTGGAGGACATCATTAGGCAGAAGAAGAGACTCGAGCTGGACAAATCCTACGTATGGGGACACACACATGCATAGGGAATTTTTTCGAAGAAAGTGGTGTAGTCATGGCGATGTCGGTGTTTCCTACTGAGATTTTGTATCAATCCTGTAACCCTTTAGTGTTCTTATTATAGCCTACACACACACTTCATGCACAATCTTCATTTCTGTACAGATCAAATCAGGTACAGTGAGATGGGTCTCATTAAAAGTTAGGGTACGACATGGCAGTCCATATAAATCAACACTGTGGCACTGAAAATGACTGACTTTCTAGTAAGAGCAATAAAACCAAACATGGACTGTATGATTTCAGCTAGATTTAGGCATACTTTGTCTGTCGGCAGCATTTTTTAAAATAAAAATTATGGCTAAATTGCATTTGAATCTCACACAGTGAAAGGGTAAACGACAGGATGCTTGATAAATGCATTCCTCTGAGCTTTTGGAGGTCACGATGACTCGGGCATTATATAGTATGACAATCCAATATGCATATCAGAAGCCTGCGTTCAGTTTAATGGGAATATGGTTACCAGGCAACATCATCAAACTAAAGACCGAGTTGTAGGCTGCATAGGGTGGGTGAGTGGCTTGCTTTATGAGTAAAAGTAAGCAGTAGTCAGATGACAAGAATTC
Organism: Ictalurus punctatus; assembly: GCF_001660625.3. Classification (NCBI taxonomy): domain Eukaryota; kingdom Metazoa; phylum Chordata; class Actinopteri; order Siluriformes; family Ictaluridae; genus Ictalurus; species Ictalurus punctatus. The sequence continues at coordinate 22,499,338 of NC_071284.1, forward strand.
TCTTTTCTCAAGACTCTTAGAAGAGCCCACATCAGTTTCTGAAAAAATGTGTCCCTGTCCATCTGTATTCTCAGACAAGGGAGACACTACAGCAGGCTCTGGAGAGTTTAAATATGAATGGCTGTTCAGTGGAGGATTTAGGGCTGGACTTCACACTGCCAGGGTTCCCGAACATCGAGCTGAAGAAGGGAGGCAAAGACGTCCCAGTCACCATACACAACCTGGAGGAGTACCTAAGGGTGAGTTATATACCGTGCTGTGAAACTATTTTCCCCATCCTGATTTCTTCTTTTTGTCTGCATCTCATACTAAATTGTTTCAGAAATGAAAACAAAATCTAAGGTAAAACAAAGGCAACCTGAATAAACACAAAATACAGCTTTTATATGATGATATTTATTGAAGCAAAAAAAGTTATCCAATCCTGAATGGTCCTGTGTGAAATGTATTAGTTACTAATTCCCCAAATCTTTGAAACTGCATTCATAATGGGGTTCAGCTGGACTAAACATAGCCGGGCCTGATTACTGCAAACCCTGTTCAATCAAATCAGCACTTAAATAGAACTTTTTCAACAGCATGAAGTTGGTTAAAAGGTCTTACCCAGTAACATACTATGCCAAAATTGAGAGAAATTATAGAAATGATGAGGAAGAAGGTGATTGAAATACATCAGTCTGGGAAGGGCTACAAAGCTATTTCAAAGGCTCTGGGACTCCAAAGGACCACAGTGAGAGCCATTATCTCCAAATGGAAAAACCTGGCACAGTAGTGAACCTTCCCAGAAGTAGCTGACCTTCCAAAATTCCTCCAAGAGCACAACTACTCATCCAGGAAGTCACAAAACAGCCAAGGGCAACATCAAATGACCTACAGGCCTCTCTTGCATCAATAAAGGTCACTGTTCATGACTTCACTATCAGAAAGACACCGGGTAAAAATTGCATCCATGGAAGAGTGGTGGGGTGAAAACCACTGCTAACCCAGACGAACATTAATGCTCGTCTGAATTTTGCAAAAACACACCTTGGTGATCCTCAAACCTTTTGGGAGATTGTTCTGTGGACTGATGAGTTGAAAGTGGAACTGTTTGGAAGACAGGGGTCCTGATATATCTGCCATAAACCAAACACAGAATTCCACAAAAAGAATATCATACCTACGGCCAAGCATGATGGTGGAATTGTGATGGTGTGGGGACGTTTTGCTGCTTCAGGACCTGGGCAACTTGCAATAATTGAGGGAAACATGAATTCTGCTCTTTACCAGAAATTCCTAAATGAGAATGTCCCGTCTTCAGTCCGTAAGTTGAGCGCAATTGGATTATGCAGCAAGACAATGATCTAAAGCAGTGGTTCTCAACTGGGGGGCGCAGAGAGATTGGAAAGGGGGGCGCAAATTGTTTTCAAGAAAAACACAGACGGCATCATTTGGGATGTCTGTGTGTTTTATTGCTTTTCAAATAGAATGTGCGTAAATGAAACTCTGCATTCCCTCTCCATCTGTATTTTCTTTTTGCTGGGGAGAGGCGGAGTTTAGTCTGCCTTTTATCTCGCTGTCGGTGCAGACCAGTGTTGCCAACTTGGTGACTTTTCAGACCCTTTTAGGGACTTTTTTTGGAAAAAAAAGCACCCAATGACGAATCTAGCGACTTTTTGGACAAACCTAGCAGCTTTCCAAATGTCGTCAGTACTGTCCTGCAAATGCGAGGTCTTGCTTTCCCACTGCACTCTCACCTCTCTCTGCATCTGCCACATGCACATGATGTGCCACATGATGGTGGAGGCTTGGTGGGGCTTTAGTTACAAAAGGATGAGAACCTCTGATCTAAAGCATAGGAGTAAGTTTACCTCTAAATGGCTCAAAAAGCAAAATTAAAGTTTTGGAGTGACCTAGTCAAAGTCCTGACTTGAGCCAATTGAGATGCTGTGGCAGGACCTTAAACGGACAGTTCATGCTTGAAACCCCTCCAATGTGACTGAACTGAAGCAGTTCTGCAAAGAGTGAGCCGAAATTCTAACACAGTCCTGTGAAAGACTGATCTCCAGTTATCAGAAGCTTTTGGTTGTAGTTATTGCTGCTAAAGGTGGCACAACCAGGTTTTAAGTTCAAGGGGGCAATTAGTTTTTCTACATTAGTGATAGATGTTGGGTAAAAATTGTATTGTGTGTTTACACAGGTTGCCTTCGTTTTATGTTGTATTTCGTTTGAATATCTAAAACTATTTGGTATGAGATGCACACAAACAGAAGAAATCAGGATGGGGCAAATATTTTTTCACAACACTGTACCATACACCCAACATCCCATAACCTACACACAATATACACAACCTGGAGAAGTACCTGAGGTTACTCAGTTACACACTATACAACCTAAAGCCTATACCACAGTACAGATTACACAACCTGGAGTAACACCCAAGGGTGAGTTACATACAGTATACATAACCTCCATTGTCGTTGCTCCATTAAGACTTTGCGTTTGTTGTTGTTTTTTAATCTTATTTTATTTACTTCCTTCACATCATCACCTATGGCTACAGTACACTTTGAATATTGCATATACAGTGGTGCTTGAAAGTTTGAACGCTTCAGAATTTTCTATATAGCTGCATAAATATGACCTAAAGCATCAGCTTTTCACATAGATTTTCAAAATGATTCAATATTGCATATCTGTCAGTGGCAAAAGTATGTGAACCTCTAGGATTAGCAGTTAATTTGAAGGTGAAATTAGAGTCAGGTGTGTCAATGGGATGACAATCAGGTGTCAGTGAGCATGCTGTTTTTATTTAAAGAACAGGTATCGATGAGTCTGATTTTCACAACACGTTTGTGGAAGTGTGTCATGGCAGGAACAAAGGAGATTTCTGGGGCCTCAGAAAAAAAAATAGTTGATGCTCATCAGGCTGGAAAAGTTTACAAAACCATCTCTAATTTTGTCTTTTGGACTCCACCAATCCACAGTCAGACAGATTGTGTACAAATTGAGGTAATTCAAGAAGATTGTTGGTTGACCACTGCTGGGGAGGGTAACAAAGATCACTCCAAGAGCAAGACGTGTAATAGTCTACGAGCTCACAAAGGAACCCAGGGTAACTTCTAAGCAACTAAAGGCCTCTCTCACATTGGCTAATGTTCATGAGTCCACCATCAGGAGAACACTGAACAATAGTGTGCATGGCAGGGTTGCAAGGAGAAAACCAGGCTCTCCCAAAAAAAAAAAACATTGCTGCTCATCTGCGGTTTGCTAAAGATAACATGGACAAGACGTGAAGGCTGTTGGAAAAATGTTTTGTGGGCGGATGAGACCAAAATAGAACTTTTGCTTTAAATGAGAAGTGTTATGTTTGAAGAAAGGAAACACTGCATTCCAGCATAAGACCCTTATCCAATCTGTGAAACATGGTGGTGGTAGTATCATGATTTGGACCTGTTTTGCTGCATCTGGGCCAGGACGACTTACCATCATTGATGGAAAAATGAATTCTAAAACAAAATATCAGGACATCTGTCTTTGATCTGGATCTCGAGAAAGTGGGGCATGTAGCAGGACAATGACCCTGAGCACACAAGTCATTCTGACAAAGAATGGTTAAAGAAGAATAAAGTTAAGGTTTTGGAATGGCCAAGTCAAAGTCCTGACCTTAATCCAATAGAAATGTTGTAGAAGGACCTGAAGCAAGCAGTTCATGTGAGGAAACCCAGCAACATCCCAGAGCTGTTCTGTACTGAGGAATGGCCTAAAATTCCTCCAATCCAATGTGCAGGACCGATCAACAGTTACTGTAAAAGTTCAGTTGCAGTTATCGCTGCACGGGGGGGTCACACCAGATACTGAAAGCAAAGGTTCACATACTTTTATGTAACAAATAAATCTTGAATCACCTTGTGCTATCCACACAGTATACACAGACCTATAATTCCTACACCTACTACACCTTGTACCTCATCTATCACATGCTAAATAATGGTGGAAAAGATATGTCAGCCTCTCCACTAAAGTAGCACCTGAACAAGACATTTAATTTTTATAAACACAGTTAAATGTGCCTCTGTGTGTGCGCAGTTGGTGGTGTACTGGACTTTAAATGAGGGTGTGTCCCGGCAGTTCGAGTCATTTAGGGAAGGGTTCGAGTCCGTTTTCCCCCTCCACCACCTACAGTACTTCTACCCAGAAGAGGTGAGATGCACTTGTCCTTTAATTTGTTCCCATCCTATTCCTCTGTCTCCTCCTTCATCCGTTAATCATCTTTGTGTCTGCTTGTCTCAGCTGGACCAGTTGCTGTGTGGCAGCAAATCAGAGACGTGGGACGTCAAAACGCTGATGGAATGCTGCAGACCGGACCACGGGTATACACACGACAGGTACAAACATGTACACCTTTCATCATTTTTTAAATCCACAAGCCCAGTGTAGTGTCCTTTTGCCTAAAAATGACCATTTGATTGGATTTGTGTGTGTATATAATATATAATAATGTAAAATTGTGTGTGTAGTCGGGCGGTGCGATTCCTCTTTGAGGTGTTGAGTAGTTTTGATGCAGAGCAGCAGAGACTCTTCTTGCAGTTTGTGACCGGGAGCCCGAGACTGCCAGTAGGAGGTGAGAAACACTGGCTGTTCCGTTTTCGTTTATAGCCTCTAGTCCTGGCGCAAGGAAAGCATGGTTACATGTGCTTATATAGTCTTAGCTTTGCTCACTCGGTTTGTGCTCTATCCTTTATTAGCTTAAACACCAGAGCTTGTGAAGTTTTCTTATGTTTATACTCGTAGTTGTCATCTACGTTTATGAGTAATAAATATTGGCTAATGTGAACTGTACTACAGTAGAAACGCGTTCTTTGTTGTATTTCAGTACTAGCATGGTAGTTAGGATGTCTTGCCTATAGACATTGTACATAGTGTTTTACATCTCATCACCTGCTACAGCACAAAACAAACATGTCCTGTAGTCCAGAAGTATAGAGTAGTTTACGTTCTGTTTCTCTGCTGTGTTGTGAAGCACTTTTATTTTAATCACTAGGTTTCCGGAGTTTGAATCCTCCTCTGACAATTGTGCGCAAGACATTTGAGTCAACGGAGAACCCAGACGACTTCCTGCCATCGGTGATGACGTGTGTAAACTACCTGAAGCTTCCGGATTATTCCAGCATCGAGATCATGAGGGAAAAACTGTTAATGGCGGCACGGGAGGGCCAGCAGTCTTTTCACCTGTCCTGATCTCTCACATACTGACACACACACACACACACACACACACACACACACACACACACACTCACACACACAAAGCAAAATGCCTTCTACCAACCTACACATGTCATCATGACTTCCTCCCTTCTTTTGCTTTAGTTCTCCCTTTGTTTTTGTTTTTTTGTTATTGGTACAGCTGCCTCATAAAGCAGCTGCTTCCAGAGGGGGTGGGGGGGGTTATATGTCTGCTACAGACAATTTGTATGTCTGCTACAGGGGAAAATAAAAAATAAAACAAAATGTTATGAGACTTGGAAATGAAATGGCTGCCTCTTCAGAGCAAATTTTGGAGACAAAATGGCCGCCTCTTCAGCACAGATCTCGGAAATAAAATGGCCTCCTCTTCAGAGCTGATCTTGGAAATGAAATGGCCTCCTGTTGAGCAGATCTAATCAGTAATATCAGTAGCCAATTCGTCTGCGAGGAACTCAAGTGTGATATTTAAAGAAAATGGGGATGTGTGTGTTTCCTGTCATGGTGGTGAGTGATGTCATCACTGTGTTTCCATCCAGCAGGCAGTGTGTGCGCGTGCGCCGTGTGTTCTCTTACAGCTCCAAAGATCATTTGTACAGACCAACGTTTTGCTCATTCTTCACATTCTTTATTGTGTGTTACATCTTTCTTTTTCCCCCTATACAAAAGTTGCAGTTGGTTCAATGCAGGTAGTGATGAAAGTGTAGGATCTATAATTGTATTATTATTATTATTATTATAATTATTGTTTTTTTTTTTTTAATCATCAGAGAGAAATGGACTTCTGGCCAACGTTTAAAAGCTGCGAGTGTCTACTCTGCATTGAAGGTGTATAGAGTAGACCCTTCTTTATTTTCTCGCTCTTATGTGTTTAGGTCATATGGCTCGCAGGGTTATAACTAATCCTGCCATGTAGCTGAGCGCTTAAAAAAAAAAAAAAAAAAAAAAGAAAAGGAAAACCGTAGTAAATTGGCTGGTCTCATTTTAGTGTTTCATGGCCAGATGACATTTCCAAAAAAAAAAAAAAAAAAAAATTGAATAAAATTTATATGCAGTTCTCACATCCAGTTTGAGGTGTGACTGTGCTTTTTTTTTTTTTTTTTTTCCCTTTTTTTTTTTCCCTTTTTTTTTTTTTCTTTTTCCTCTTGCTGTAGTTTATTATTCTGTTTTGTTTGCACTGCTGGCTTGGATTGGAGCGTGGTGGTGTGGTGTGTGTGCGCTACAGTGTGTTGCCTGCCTGGAGGGGTGGCGTGCTAGCGTTCACTCTCCTCACCCCGAACCTTCATCTGCTGGTTTCTAAGATCTGCAATAATTTACTGCATCAGGTTCTTGTTTTTACCTGGACACATAAATAAAGCAACTGTTTGACTCAGTGTGCAGCCTGTCAGCCCTCCTTCACCCACAACACAAAATACTCCTCATTAAGACCTGCTTTGGTCCTTTTAGTTGGAACTTGTGGATTCATGCTTTCAACATGGGTAGTCTAACATGCCAGGCAACTCGCCAATATGGAGGTGGACATACTCTTTACACTTACTGGCAATCAGGTTAACGATTCAGCTAGCTCTAGCACATAGCCGTTTATTATTTGGAAAATGTAAAATCACGGGCAAAACAAGAACAACGAAAGAGTTGGAGCTCATGCCCTCAAATATTTTCGATTGGTGTATATTTGTCAGTATTTTAGAACGAGTGCAGTTGTGATAACTGCATGCTGCTGCTTTTAAAAGTGACGTTTATTACATCAAATTTGCACAACACAATTGGTTTCCTCTTCATCCTTACCAGGATTCATTACGAGAACGAAAGTGGAAAAAGGACCGGTAAAGACCTGGCAAAAATGTTTTCCATTTAGATTGTTACCTACCAGGTTGATACCAAACACAACCCAAACAAGACAGAAATGCAGTGCTCCTCCCAGTGGTGTTAGTGTGTCAGCCGTCTCCAAACGCTTTTTCAGTGAGTCCTAAGGTGTGTCAGGTACACATGATGTGACGCAGGTTACCCGCGTGATTCTCATCACCCTTGGTGATTCAGAGGGTTGAAACAGAACCCTAATTGCGTATGTAACTGGTTCTATGAACACCTACATCATCTAACTGCCAGTGTTCCCTGTTGTTCAGAACCGGCTCTGACCTGGTGTGAACTTGGTGACCAATGTTCCAGGGAAGAAAGTCCATACGACGATGCTACTTACATCAAATACTGTTTCATACAGTCATAGTTTATGGAAGGTCTCAGTTGAAGAAACGTAGTTTTATATATATACATCTGTTTAAAACAGCATTATGTTACAAATGACAATTCAATAAAATGTATATTGATAAACGTTGCTGGTCTGTTTTATAAATACTAATGACTAGTAGGAGTGTAAATGCATTCTACAGCAATTTTTTAAGAAATTCAAGTTTCAGCCACGCCCATTGCTAAAATCAAGCAAATAAGACAAACGTTGGCAGTAGAAGGGGTCCTACTGAAGAGCTCAATGACTTTAAACGTGGTACTGTCATAGCATGCCACCTTGTGAAACTTCTGCCCCGGCCAACTGTTAGTGCTATTATTGTGAAATTGAAGCATCTAGGAGCAACACCGGCTCATGAAGCTGTAGACCACGCAAACTCATTGTTGCAGCACTCGCTACAGAGTTGGAAGCAACATCGATGTAAGTCAGGAGCTTCATGAAAGGGGCTTCCATGGCCGAAAAGCTGCACGCAAGCCTAAAATCACTATGCTGGAGTCGTAAATCACACCGCCACTGGATTCTGGAGCAGTGGAAACGTTCTCTAGAGTGATGAATCACGCTTCACTATCTGGCATGCTGATGGACAAATCTGGGTTTAGCGAATGCCAGGAGAATGCTTACCTACCAGAGTGGGTAGGATAATGGTCTGGGGCTATTTTTCAGGTTTTGGTCTTAGTTCCAGCGATTGATAATGTTAATACAAAAGCATATTAAGGCATTCTAGACAATTGTATGCTTCCTACTTTGGGGGAAGGCCCTTTCTTGTTCCAGCATGACTGTGCCACTGTGTACAAAGCAAGGTCCACAAAGACATGGTTTGATGAGCTTGGTGTGGAGGAACTTCAGTGACTTGCACAGAGCGCTAAACTAAAATCTCTCATTTAGATAAGTATTCAGAGCCTTGCCTAAGGCACTCCAGTCTGAACTCAGGTGCACCCTGTTTACTTTGATTATCTTGAGATGTCTCTATAACTTACCAAGAATCCAACTGTGGTAAATTCATCTGATTGGATGTTGTTTAGAAAGGCACACGTGTTTGCTTTGTGTGTATAAGGTCCCACAATTCGCACTGGATGTCAAACCAAATACCATGCCGTGACGTCCCAGGAACTCTCCGTAGACCTCGACAGTCAGATTGTGTCGATAATAGATCTGGGAAAGAGTATAAAACCATTTCTGAATCTCGCAGAAGTTTCTGCTTTGTGAAGTGGGAGAACTTTGTAAACAGCAACTTCACAGGGTTGGCCAAATTCAGAAACCGTATTAGAAGGGCCTTAATCGGAGATGTGACCAACTTCAGAACTCCTCAAGAGACATGGGAGAAACTGCTGGACAGCAATCTCAGAAATACGCGACCATTCAGGCCATTATGGCAGCCTGGCTAGAAAGAAGACTCTCATGAGTAAAATGCATACGGCAGGCACTTACTAGCGTGCTTGCCATATGCATTTTGGGAGCATGATGAAAAAGATTCTGTGGTTGGTCTGGCGACACATAAATTGAACTCCGAACACTTGTGGTGTCTAGTGAGCGCCAGGTACTGCTCATCAACTGGCTAATACCGTCCCTAAAGTGTGAAGCATGGTGTTGTCAGCATCATGCTATGGGAGTGCTTCTTTTAATGAGAGATTTCAGATTTCAATTTGAAGATGTTTGCACACATTGTTAAAACTTGCTTCTGCTTTGTCATTATGTGATTAATTCAGTTTTATCCGTTATAAATGAAACCTATAACAATAAAATGTGCAAAATCTTAATCTGGTCTGAATACCTTCCGAACCTGCTGTATGTTGTATTTATAGTATTCCATGTTGGGAAAATCGGGCACCAGAGTAGTAAGCCACATCTCGATTTCAATTGACACAGGATACCTTCACCGAATCATAAAACCGCTTTCTGTATACAACAAAACCTTATTCAGATCATAATGTGCATGTACGGCATGATTGCGCAACCTGTTCTCGCAGAGCAAAGTGTTGGTACAGTAGTAATCCTCATGGATAAATGGAAAACAGATGCAAACATGGTTTGTTCACTGAATGAAATCTTTAAATGCAATTTTCTCCCACAAATAGCTAGCTAGCTAGCTAGTTCATTGCTACTATTATTATTCTGTCAAATATTGAATAAAACGGACAAGTGTTACAGCGAGCTGTGTCGCTAAATATTATGTACATAATCTAGGTAACTAGCTCAGTGCTGGCTTGGATGATCCTCGAGTTCTTTAATAAGGAGGGTCAGAGGAGACTGTCTCTCTCCTTACAGTTTTTATTTAGAAAAACATGAGGAAAAAGTAAACTGTCCAAAAAACCCACCAGCTAACACACAAGTTTCTTCACCGCTTTCACCCTGCTCTTGTAGACTTTGTAACTCATGACATTTCCCTTTGCACTTGATTAATTTAATGTTTAAACTAGCAAGGCTAGTCTACTAGCGTTAAGGTCTTTAGTGGGTCTTGTGGAATCATGAAGATGAATAAAAGCATTGCAGAAGATTTTAGACTATGTGCTGATTATACACACACACTTTACTGAACACAGTGGTTAAACAGTGGGTATAAATATAATCCGACATCGTGTGTGTGTGTACAGGAAAAGGAAACAAACTATTTGCCATAACAACACAATAAAGGCTGAAGCAGTAAGTGTGCACGTTTACTGCATGTTTTTCTCAGAGATGGAAAAAAAAAAAAAACATACACACACACGTGAATTGTCTGGTCTCCATAGAAACTACCTCCATTGTAATCAGTTGTAACCCCGGAGAGACATCTACACACATTCCCTAAGAGAGTGTATACCACAAGGACAGGTTATGAGTGACCACACTAAATGAAAAGTGTGTGTGTGTGTCATCGATTATGCCTGTGATTCAGCATCCTTCATCTCCTCGTCAGTCTCCACTCCATATATACCGTATACCTCTGTCTTGCTCTTGCTGAAGTAGATTTCTGTCTCTCTCGCTGTGTCTTTTGCTTTGCCTCTTCTCTCTCATTCTGTCGTTCTCTCTTTAACTCTCTCTCCATCTGTCTCTCAGTCTGTCTCACTCTCTCTTTCACTATTCTGTCTGTCTCTCCCTCCCCTCCCCTCACTGGCCCGCCCTCTCTCTCTCTCTCTCTCTCTCTCTCTCTCTCTCTCTCTCTCTCTCTCTGTCTCTTCTTCTTGCTCTCGCTTTCACACACATTCTCTCTTGCTGTCTCTGTCACACACACATTGGAGCTGTGGTGCTCTGTACAACACGTTAGAGAAGATCTCAATGGTGACCTGGTGTGTAATGGAGCTCATCGCACTACTTCTTCCTCTTCTCATCTTCTTTGCGGCGACGGGGGTCACAACTCCTGTAACCTCTGACCCTGATGTGACCCCAACAATCCCCACGGACCCATGCGAGGGACAACCATGTCTACACGGAGGAGTGTGTACAGTTGCAGGGGGAGAAGAGCTGAAGTACATCTGCGCATGCAGCGCACAGTTCACCGGACACAACTGCCAGGTAGGTGTGTGTGTGTGTGTGTGTGTGTGCACGCACTCATGTGCTGTCTATAAGATGCAAAGAGAGAGTGTTGCTGTGGCAACAGAACAGAGAGGAAGCGTGTGTGTTTGTGTGTGTGTCTGTGTGTGATTGTGTTCAACAGGACATGGACATCTCTCCACTGTGTCCTGGTTTTCTACACTTACAGCAGAATTAAGAAGTGTGCGTGTATGTGTTTACCCATTGACCCATTTACAGTGTGTGTTTGAGAATTCTGTTAAATTCGCACCGAGATATTTTTCCTCACTCTTTTTTTCCTGTTATTTCAAAAAGGCTAAAGATCAGTTAGTGCAATGATTTTTATTACGATTTTTAATCAATAAAACATGATCGTTTCTAATAAATAACAGATGCAGCCAATAAAAAGCAAACTATATACTCAGACATGTTTTCTATTTAAAAAAAAAAAAACAACCTTAAAAGCATACCATATTCCAAAATAGATTTAGGCCCCAGTTTTCTACCAAATAATACAAGTGGTATTTTTAAAATCTGAATCGCACGAACAGTTCGTAAGTATGTTTTGGGTAACTTACAAGAAAATTATTTGCCTAAATGACATGTTTGGATGTCCACAAGACTTCCAGAAGACTAATCTTATCCCCCGAAATGACTTCATCCTCAGTAAAGAACAGCGCGGGTTACAAATGAAGAGATTTTCACTGTATTCTGTCCCATATAAATGCCCTAAAATTCCACCTTCATTAAAGGAAAAGCACAGAAACAACATCACATGCTATAAAGCCTGCTTAAATCCAGCTTACATGTTGTTGTTGTTTTTTTGTAGGTTGACATGTTTTTACATTTTCACACATGCGAGCCTTTACTAAATCATGGACTTAGGATAGATTTTGAAAAGATCAACGTCCTTGATAAAGACCTTGGCATTAATGGCAGGGGTGGATCTCAGGTGTTCCAGTGTTAACATGTCCATAATCTTCGTCCCACTAAATATGCAGTCATACAGTATTGCTGAAACTATTTCGCCCGATCGCGACATGATCAATGTGAATCATTATGGATCAGGTGAATTTCTGTCGGATTGCTGAGTGAATTTTCCCAACGAATTGTCATGTGATGTCAAAGGGGTCCATCCGCCTTATCTGCAAAGGGCTGGTGTGGCTGCAGGGATTTATTCCACCCAGGAAGAGCCACAACTGATAATGACTGAAGGTAAAGATGAATGGATTATACAAGGATGAATCAGGTGTGGCTCCTGAATGGTTAAAAGGAAAACTTGCCATAATGGCCCTCTGTGAATATGATAGACAACCCCTGGCTCAAACTAAGCATCAAAACAGCGAGGTGTATAATCTTATCCGGTGCAGGTTTTCATTCCAACTGAGCAGAGGTCACACGTGAGTCTATAGAAAGCCAAGCTCAACTGATTAAACAGGTGGAACCATTAGTGAGCCCTGCTTGATTGGAATGAAAACCTGCACCCACACCAGCCCTTTGCAGATAAGATTGGACAACCCTCAGTGGGACACAACCAACCAATAATAAACATAACCGAATTGGCTGTGTAGTTACAATGACCTTGGCTCTCAGTAACCAATAGCAACTCATAAAACAAGCATAAGTCTCACTGTGGGCAAAAAAGTCTAATCAATCTTGGAAACCTACTGGTTCAAACCAGTATGATTTGAGCGCAAACAGTTCATTCTTTCATTTAATTAACTGTTTGTTACCCATTTTACCATTGGGAATTAATATCCAGTCCTGTACAATAATCTTTGCGCCTGCTTATTTACGGTATACGGTTATCCAATCAGCCAATCGGGGGGTGACTTTGATCGTGGCATGGTTGTTGGTGCCAGATGGGCTGGTTTGAGTTTTTCAGAAACTAGGAATTTCACACACAACAGTGTCTAGAGTTTGCACAGAATGGTGCTCAAAAACATTGAGTGAACGACAGCTCTGTGGTCTTGTTGATGTGAGAGAGATCAGAGGAGAATGACCAGACTGGTCTGAACTGACAGGAAGTCTATAGTAACTCAAATAATCACTCTTTACAACCGTGGTGAGCAGAAGAGCATCTCAGCATGCACAGCACATCTTTTAACCTTGAGGTGGATGGACTACAAGAGCAGAAGACCACACCAGGATTCACCAATAAGAATCTGAGACATCATCGGCACACACTCACCCAAAACTGGACAGCCGAAGTCTTTTCTTGTCCAGTTTTGGTGAGTCTATGCCCAGAATAGCCTCAGATTCTCGTTCTTGGTTGACAAGAGTGGAACCCGATGTGGACTTCTGCTGTTGTCTCATCCACCTCAAGGTTAAAAGATGTTTTGTGCATGCTGAGATGCTATTCTGCTCACCACGGTTGTAAAGAGTGATGTTTTGATGTGAACATTAACTGAAGCTCTTGACCTGTATCTTCATGATTTTATGCATTGTGCTGCTGCCACATGATTGTTTGATTAGATAAGTGCATGAATGTACTTTTTTCCTGAGTCTTGACTGGCATGGCTGTGGAGTCTCCCCTTCTGATCGTTTTCTAGAGTGCAGTCTGAAATCTTCAATTATTAAACATTACAGGCTATTTGAAGTGCACTCAAGACAAGACATGCACTCAAACATGTACGCAGATGGTCACATGATATGCTTTAATGTGCTGAGTCACTTGAGTATTAATTCTAAAATAAACTTTATAACAGTCGTAGGATTGAATAATGAAGGGTAAAGCAGATGAGATTTTATTGATGTGTCCTTCTTTTTTCCTTCAGTTCTGTCTGCTTTCCTCTCTCTCTCTCTCTCTCTCTCTCTCTCTCTCTCTCTCTCTCTCTCTCTCTCTCTCTCTCTCTCTCTCTCTGTCTCATCCTCTAACGTCACCCAGACGTCACACCCCTCCCCCACTTTTAACCTCAGACCTGACGCACGCTTGTGTGGGTTCACTGATTGGCTGTGTAGACAGTAGTGTACAGGGATTGGTCCGTAGAAAGTGGTGTAGTCATGGTGATGTCACAGTGTTTCCTACTGAGATTTTGTATTAGTCCTGTAACCCTTTAGGGTTCTTATGATAGCCCACACACACACACACACACACACACTCACACACTCACACACTTCTGAGCCTTTCAGAGCCTTCTTCTCTCTCTGCAGGAGTGCTACATGAATTGTTAAAAACCAGTGCATGTTGGTACACTTTTTTTAAAAGCCTGCTGAGGATTGGCTGTGTGTGTGTGTCTCACCTCAGCAAGGACACTCTGTAGTACAGTACTACAGGAACAGAGTTATTTTACGTCATGTGGAAACTTGACTGTCAGCAGTCCACTGTGGACGTGTCCCAAACCACAAATTACACTGCTCACTAAGCCACATAAACTGCCTTTGTCATCCTCTTTCCTCCTCCTTCTCTCATCTTTTTTGACCTTCGTTGCTCTTTCTTTTCCTCCTTTATGTTCTGTTTTTATCTTCCATTTGGTCCCTTACCCTGTTCCATCTTCCCCTGTGCTCTCTATACTGTAATGTCTCTCTATACTGTAATGTTTTTAGCGGTGGCAAAACTACACCGAATTGTACGTCAACTTGTCAATGTCAAAGGGTGTTATATGATTTTGTGCTGTATGTTGTATATTGTTATTGTTTTCTTATCGTTATTGTTGTGTGTTGTCCTTAACCCGGGTGTCTAGTTTGTATTTCATTTTGTAGTCTTCTTGTCTCCTTAACTCTGTTGTTTTGTTCTGGTCTTTGTTTCTGTCACCCTGTTATGTCACTCTTCAAGTTGTCATTATGTCATTTTCCCAGTCATTTGGTTGTGATCTAGGGGGCACGGTGACTTAGTGGTTGGCATGTTTGCCTCGCACCTCCAGGGTTGGGGGTTTGAATCCCACCTCTGCCCTGTGTACGTGGAGTTGGCATTTTCTCCCTGTGCTTCAGGGGTTTCGTCTGAGTACTCCAGTTTCCTCCCTCAGTCCAAAGACGTGTTGTAGGCTGATTGGCATCTCTAAATTGTCCATAGTGTGCGAATGTGTGTGGGATTCATGTGATGGGTTGGCACCCTATCTAGTTTGTCTCCTGGTTTATGCCCCAAGTCTCCTGGGATAGGCTCCAGGCTCAATGTGACCCTAGTAGGATAAGCGCTACAGGAAATGGATGGATGAGTTTGTTGTGACCTACATATCATCTTGTTGTGTCCTTAACCTTTTTGCTTTGTGCCATTCTTCCTGTCATCTTGTTGCTTCCCTTTTCCTATTGT
The DNA here is from genome assembly GCF_001660625.3 of Ictalurus punctatus. Lineage (NCBI taxonomy): Eukaryota > Metazoa > Chordata > Actinopteri > Siluriformes > Ictaluridae > Ictalurus > Ictalurus punctatus. The sequence goes on from NC_071284.1 coordinate 22,514,547, forward strand.
TTTCTTTCCTACTCTTTTGTCTTTCTTTGCATAATTTCTTTGTGCCCTTCTCATTGTCGTCTTATTGTGTAACTTTCCCTGTTAACTACACATACATTTTATCATGTGAAAAAATAAGTACACCCCATGGAAATGGTTGGCTTTTTTTGTTGGCATATTTGGACAAGGAAACATTTGATCCTCTTTGAAACAGTACCTATTAAAGTTGATACACTATAAAATGAAATATAAAATTGACATTTTGAACAAAGCAGACCAAAGAGAGCCTTTCAGGAGAAGCACCTCATACCAGCTGTGAAGCATGGTGGTGGAAATATTATGGTTTTGGTTGCTTTGCTGTCTCAGGGACTGGACAGTTGATTCGTCTATGAATGTCTATCTATCAATGACATTGATTCATCTATGAATTCTGCATAATATCAAAGAGTGCTTAAAGATAATGCAAACATCTTGCAACTGAAAGAATATTTCATGGATAATGACCCTAAGCAAACTAGCATATCCGCCTAGGAATGGCTCAAAAAGAAGAAATGGAGGGTTATGGAATGGCCAAGTCAAAGCCCTGATCCGAATCCAATTGAAAAGTCTAGTACATGCAAGAAAACCATCAAACATCTCGCAAGTGAAAGAATACTGCATGGAAGAGTGGTCAAAAAATCCGTCAAGCCTGGTAGACAATTATGCAAAACGCCTACAAGAAGTGATTTCTGCTAAAGGGGGCAATACTAGCTTCTCAGGCCAAGGGTGTACTTTCTTTTTCCACAGAAGAATATCACATCTATTGATATTTCTATTCAATAAATGATTGAAAAAGCTAATTTTCCTTGTGGTTTTGTTCAAGTGTATTAACTTCATTAATAGGCACTGTTTCAAATATGATCAAATGTTTGCTTGTCCAAATATGTCAAAAAAGCCAACAATTTCCATGGGGTGTACTTATTTTCTCACATGACTGTATATTAGCAACACTAAGTCCTGCCCATTCTGTTCCTGTTTCACATAAATCTAGTTGATCAGCCAAAACATTTTGTGTGAAGTTTTCTTCTTTAGTTGGCACTGGTTTAACAAGAGTAATGTAGCAAACTCGACATAGTTGAAGTGTTAAGTAGTGCGTGATGTTCTTAGTGTCCTATTTGTACAATGCAAAAGACTACTCCTTATTAGTGATGTTAGCCTCAAAGCTTCAATGCGAAACTGAGAAAAAAAAACATGTCGTGGCTGGTCGACACTGTTTAGCATTAGCTGGACATTATGTAAGAATTAACACACAGCAGAAAGCGCAGTTATACAAAAATAGTGCTGTGTTCACCTTGAGGTTGTAAGGTATACATCACTCATCACAGTTAGCATCACAATGTTGCTAACAACAGACGAAAATGGTGGCATCACCCCCCCGACTTCGCAAGTGAAACATGCCAAGGTGGAAAATGACATCAACCTGCAAATTACCACTAAGACAGCACAGTGCACTTGTATAACTACACAGTCTGGAGTATGGTATTCTGCTTATACCACTGAGGCTTGCTAACAATGTTTATTAGTGTAGATTTATTAATGAACAACATGTCATGGATTTTACAGTTCATAGTTAGATTTAATATTGTGGACAGTCAGAGAGACAAGCTAGTTCCTGTTGTCACTTATGTTATAGCCATGTTAAACGGCCATTCCCTCACCAGCCTCTCTATCTGTCTCTCTCTCTCCCTCTGTGGTGCACGCTGAGTGAGAGTGACTGTCACAAACTTTCTTTCTCTTTGGTTTTCTTACCTATTTGGGGTCATATTAGCATTGTAAATTAAAAAATAAATAAATAAAATAGAAAGAAGAATAATAAATCTCTCTCCGTTGAGAGAGGAAGGCCTGTGGGGGTGAAATGGCGGCACGGCCCAGTGGCAGTGCCCAGCCGGTCTCACTCCACCATGGGGTGCACTGTGAGGTGAGCCCCGAGGTTACGGTGGAGCTGGTGCTAGTGGCTGTAGGCGAGTTGGTGGTATTCATATATATAATGTCGGCGGCACGGATATACAAGGCCGTCGTCGTGTTTGTTTTGTTTGAGAACGGAATTTTTTTTGTTCTCACCACTAGCTTCCCTAATTAGCTGAGTCACCATATCAAATATCCCACCTTTTATAGCTAATGAAGATATGGAGCGCGAACTTTCTTGGTTTGGAAAGTTAGCAAGCGGCATTAAAATGGTGCCGCTAAATTGTAAACACCCGGAGCTGAAGCAGGTCATGTCATTCAGGCGGTGCGTGCTGATGTTTCTGAAGGAGCCCTCATTAGCGATCTCATTCAGAATCGCACATGAAGGTAAATCCTACATACTGTATGCAAGCACCGGGAACATGAGATGTTTTTGAATGTGGAGACATAGGGCACAAAATGCTTAGTTGCCCACACAAAGCACAGGCTAGTGAGGAAGCAGGGCTGAGCGGTGTGAAGGAGAAGCTGGCAGCATGGAGGGAGAACACCGGGCAGACCGGGGCAGTGCAGGGGGCGTAGCTCCTGCTGCTGCTGAGAGGAGTACTGAGGATGAACATGCAGGAGAAAATAATGAACCTGTGTGTGAAGCAGACTGTTGAGCTCCAGGCTTCTCAGCTGGAGGACAGAGTTGTTGAGGAATGTGGTGGAGCGAAATGGAATAGGTCAGTGGTTTTCAAAGTTGGGGCCACCAGGGGGTGCCAGGGGGGCCTCAACAATTTGGTGTGCCCATCCCTCCCACTAATATGTTTTCAATTTCCTACTGTCAGACAGCCACACACACACACACAATCAATTCCTAATGTAATGCCATGTAAAGATGTAACATATAATTATTAATAAAAAAGGGGCATATATTCAGAAGTCTGTATTTTTAGTGTGTTTTAAAGACATCTTGCAAAAGGGGGGCCTTGGTCAAATATTTATGCCATTTGGGGGGCCTTGCCCTGGAAAAGTTTGGGAACCCCTGGAGTAGGTGCTACGTTAATTGAGAATAATGGTGTGATGATAGAACGATGGTTTAAGTGTAGAAAATGAGGAGAGCAGTGAAATGAGTAGGGAGGATACTGAAAGTGTCAAGTTGCTGACCCTGTAATGTACTCATTAGATGAGATTAACAATTTCTTAGATGAGTCTTTTGGAGTCTTAGATGAGTCTTTTAGATACATTTTTAGTATCAGCATCAAAGGTACAAAAAGATGCCACCTTGAAGGAATTGAGTCAACAAATGACATACTGCTTGCGAAAAATGGCAACAAAGCTACGGAAAGAAAAATATCTTTTAAAAGCTCAGTAAATAATGGCTAAGTCACATCACATGGGTCACTTTGGTTTCTGTACAACTGTCCTCACTTGCTGTCTTTTCCTCCTCTTAATTCTTTTTATGGAGAAGCTGAGAGTAGGTACTTTTAATATTAATGGGGGCAGGGATAGGAATAAACAAAGTATTCTTTAATAAGAATTTATTAAATATAAAAACGTTGACGTGGTTTTTCTACAAGAAACACATCGTGACAAAGAACACGACAGAATGGGGGATGTAGTGGAAAGATCAATTCTTTCTTAGTCATGGGACTAATTTTAGTGCCGGAGTAGCAATTTTATTTTCAAAAAGGTTAAAAGCAGCTATTAGACTTTTAATAGTGCATGCAGAAATCACAGGAACAGGTTTTCTTTTTGTAAATGTTTATGCCTCAAATGTAGGCAGTGAGCGAGTGAAAATGTTTTATAAATTTACAAATGTTCTGGCACAATATAGCGGTAACCTCACTATAGTAATGGGTGTAGACTGGAACTATACTACAGACTTTACAGTAGACAGAAATGGAGAAGAGCCTCACATACAGTCCTCTGGTATTAGATGGAGTTATTAAAGCATGTGGACTTATAGATCCTTGGAAGGAAAGGAACGTGGGTGTAAACAATACATGTGGCTAAAAACAACTGATACAAGAATAAGTGTGGCAAGACTAGACAGATATTACATTACAAACACTGATAGGAACAAAATTTTGTAGAGTTTTATATACCCTAGTGGTTTTTCAGATCACCATGTGGTCACAGTAGATTTTATGTTTTCCAGCTCTGCAAAGCCCAGATCTGACTGGTATTTTAATATAAAGTTGCTTCAAACCAAGATTTCTGTTTTAAATTTACGTTGTTTGGGAGGAATTGAGACAGAAGAAGGGAGATTTTACTTCCCTTGGCACATGGTGGGAGGTTGGGAAAACACAAATAAAGATGTTTTGCCATCAGTATACCGCACACATGAAGGAAATAATGAAGGGCACCATTGAGGAGTTAGAGAGAGAGAGAGAGAGAGAGAGATAGGAACAATAGAAAATGAAATAATCACTAAAAAACTATACAGGGAAGAGGAAGTCTTTAGAAGCAAAAAAGAGGGCACTAGGTTCCTATCTTCATGAGCAGGCCAAGGGGGCCCTTATTAGAACCCCAATCTCTAACGTCAAAGTCACTGATGCCCCAACCTCCTATTTCTTCAATCTGGAACAGAAAACCAGACCTCACAATCTCATGCTGTACCTAAAGTGCCCTGATGGAACTATAACCACAACACCAGCAGAAATGAAGATTGCAGTGGACTTTTATAAGGAATTGTACCATGCGGATGTCACTGACCCACAACGCAGAGAGGAGCTACTGAAGGAGCTACCGAAACTGTGCAAAGGACAGGTAGAAATATCGAACCCCAAGAACTAGCTATTGCAGTACAACAGCTATCCACTGGGCGAGCACCAGGTATCGATGGACTACCAGCAGAATTCTACAAACATTTCTGACAAACATTGGGAACAGACCTGTATGAGTTTTTTAAATGGTCTACAAACAATGGGAAATTACCCATCAGTTGCACACAGGCTGTTTTATCTCTCCTCCCAAAAAAAGGTGACTTGGGTGTTTTAAAAAAACTGGAGGCCCGTGTCAATTCTTTGTATGGATTATAAAATTCTTTCAAAGTGCTTGTCAAATAGGGTGAAGGAACATAGACACACTGGTAGAAGTAAGTCAGACAAACTGTGTGCCTGGATGCACGATAATAGATAATATATTTCTTGTACATGACATGATTGAATTGTGTAAAATCAATTCTCATGATCTGGGTTTTTTTCTATAGACCAAGAAAAAGCCTTTGACAGAGTAGATCATTCGTATCTTTGCAATGCATCAGATGCCTTTTGGATAGGTGCAAGGTTTTTATCACGGATTAAACTTTTATACTCTGAGGTTAACATTGTGCTTAAGGTTGGGGGAGGATTTAGCTGTCCTTTCAAAATGCAGCGGGGGATAAGACAAGGCTGTCCATTATCTGGGCAACTGTACAGTTTAGCCATTGAACTTTTATTGATTCTCTCAAGAAGGAAAATGCAGGGCTTGTCTGTGTGTGGATTATGGGAGAACGTTGTACTGTCGACTTATGCAGAAGATGTAATGGTATTCGTTACAAAGCAAGAAGACATTCAAGCACGTACTCGCAGTCTAGCTGTGTACCAAGGGGTATCCTCTGCGCGAGTAAACTGGAGCAAGTGCAAAAGTTTTATTGCAGGATAGTGGCAAAAGAAAGAACTTCTTCTAAACCTACCCAAAAACTTACAGTGGGGAAATAGAGGCATCAAATACTTGGGTTTCTTCTTAAGAAAAGAAGAATATTTGCCAAAAAACTGGGAGGGAATAGGGGAGAAGTTAGGTGCTCAGTTGTCCAAGTGGACTTGTGTCCTGCCCCGGCTGTCCTTCAGGGGGAGGGTGCTGGTTGTCAACAGTCTGATCGCCTCTATGCTGTGGCACAAGTTCACAGCCCTTGAGCCACCAGAGACACTGATCAGAGAGATCCAGAGGAGGATAGTGGACTTTTTCTGGAATGGTAGCACTGGACACGGGCCCCTGTCCTCTGACAGGAGGGAGGTCAGGGCCTGATTGACCTGTCCAGTCAAATAAGGGCTTTTCGCCTGCTGACAGCACAGAAACTGCTCTACAGCTCAGGACTGACATGGACTACCACAGCCTGTCTACTCTTGCATCGAGTAGAGAACATGGTATATGACAGACACTTGATTATACTGAACTTAAACGAGGTGGATGTATCGAGGACAACTGTGTTTTATCAATCAGTGCTAAGAGATTGGTCCTCTCTGTTAAAGGCAAACAGGACAGGCAACCAACCATATTACTGTGTAAACTTGGAGCCCTTATTAACAATCCACTGATCCCAGCAAGAATCCTGACATCAAGGAGTATTTGCCAGCGCCTTTACAAAGCTGGACTAACCAAGCTTGGAGGATTGAGGGCTGGCAAAGCCTGGAAGTCTTCCACTGTACTGAGCGAGGAGACAGGAACCAGTCTCATCGTCTGCTGCAGGGGATACTGAGAGAGGTGATCCTAGCACTGCCTCCAGAGTTTAGGGAGGCTCTAGAGCAGGGATCTGGAGGAGACTAGCAATGCGTCCCCTCCCTTTCCATTTCTTCAACAGTTGAACAGCAGGAGGAAGGAGACGGAAAACTCTCTTTTAGCACACCACAGCTGACGGACATTGAAAACGCTTCTAAAAAGACCCTGTATGCAGTCAGTGTGAAAGTTATCCATTGAAACTTTCTGGCTGGCGTGAAGGAGTCGAGGTGGTTGGACCTGTTGGTGCCAGGCTCTTCCCCACGAGGCTGCTGGAGGTCCCTGTACAAGCCCCCTATAGAGAAGCGTACAGCTGATTTACAGTGGAGGGTTGTGCATGGGGCCGTGGCCACAAACAGACACCTGGCGCATATCGACTCCACCATAGCTAAAACGTGCCCATTTTGTGATGGAGACAACATTTTCTTTGGATGACACATACTAACAGTAATGTTTAATACACTGGGATGGGGAGGTCGGTCGAATACTTACAGAGAGCCTGTTTATTTTTGGTCCTAAATATGCAGTTTCACAGAAAGAAAAGATCTGCTTGCATAATTTTATGATAGGCCAGGCCAAACTAGTTATCTGGCTCACACAAAAAAAATAAAATTAAAGGCAGTGGAACACCAGACTCAGAAGTTAATTTGTTATTTACTCAAAAATGACACACAGACTGCAGGACTTCTGTAAGGTTTGGGGGCAGGGTGAGGTTTTAAGTTGTGTTGAAAATGAATCATTAATCTTACTAATCATTATTATTATATATATACATTATACAACTATACTATATGTATATATACTATATATATGTATATCAATTATATACATTATTATATACATTTATTTGATGTAAGAACGATAGACACTTCATGAATGGTTAAAATAAAGGACTGTTAAAAGTCAAAAAGTTTCTCTTTCCCTCTCTTTCTCTCTCTCTCTCTGTCTGTCTCTCTCTCTCTCTCTGTCTCTTCCTCTCTTTCTCTCTCTCTACCTCTGTCTCTCCCTCTCTGTCTCTCGGTCTCTCTCCATCTCTGTCTCTCTCTCTGTCTGTCTGTCTGTCTGTCTCTCTCTCTCTGAAACAACTTAATTTTACAGAGAAACAGGAATGCATAAACTCTTCTCTCTTGAAAACATACATGTGCTTTGCAAAGCACATAAAACCTTACTCCACCCTTAAATCATAAATATGTCTCCTAACAAAAGAAGTTACCACAACAACAACTATATGTTTTACTATGTTAAGCAACATGTTTAAATAAAAGTCCCTGTGTGTGAGCGGTTACTATAGAAACAATGATGTATTAGAACGTTATACAAAAATAATGCACACCTTCTGACCAATCTGATTTGAGCTTTAAACCACACTGTGGTATAAATAAAGTTCATTTCTGGTTTAACTGTTCCTTAGATTGACTTATGTTAAGCCCACAGTATTGCAGTACTCTAGCAGCTCTGTGTGTGTGTGTGTGTGTGTGTCACTGTCCAGAGGTGTTGCCATAGCAATGTGCATTACTGATGTGGATCTAAAAAAGGCGGTAGAGCTGTCAGTTCCTCACGTCCTCCATTTATACTGCACTCTTTCTTATTACTTTCTCTCCTCCATGTGGATATGAGTGTCTAATATGTTTGTGTGTGTGTGTGTTCCTATTAATGTCGGATCTGACCACAGACTTTCTTCATTTCTTCACGGTTGTGACATGTGTAAGTGTGTGTCTGTATCTCTTCATCTGTTCCTTCAGCCTCCACTTCTACTGGAGTAGCTGTTTCTTAGCAACCACATGACCTGTCTGCATGACATGTCTCTCTGGCACCCTCTTTTACACCAGACACACACACACACAGATGGTGATGGTTTATCATGGCTGAGATAATGTTTCTGCTGCATTCAGACAGGAGACACACACACATACACCAACACTTATTAATTTGGTGCTCTTTAACTGAGTGCACAGAGCAAATTACATTACTGTATGTAATGACATGCCATTTTTATATATATCATCAGTATATCATCTAATTAAACACACACACACTTTTCGGCACGATGGATCAGCGGTATGTGTGGAGGAAGAAGAATGAAGAAAGAACACTCTGTCCACAGTCCAGCATGGTGGTGGCTTGGTGATGCTCTGGGGCTGCTTTGCATCCACTGGCACTGCAAACCTGCAGTAGAAGGCAAGATGGAGTCATTGAAGTATCAGGAAATCCACAGAGAAAATGTTATGCTGTCTATGAGGATGCTGAAGCTTGGGCATCATTGGACCTTCCAACATTACAATGATCCCAAGCATACCTCAAATTCCACCAAGGCTTGGTTGCAGAAAAAGTCCTGGAAGATTCTACAGGGCCATCACAGTCACTTGACTTGAACCCCATAGAAAATCATTGGTGGGATTTGAAGAAGGCGGTTGCAGCACGTAAACCCAAGAGCATTACTGAACTGGAGGCCATTGCTCATAAGGAATGAGCTGAGATTCCTCAGGAACGCTGCCAGAAACTATGTTCTACTAAGTACTAAAGATGCTTGCCATTAAGTGGTTGAATAATTTTGAAACTGGTGAAATCATTATAAGTTGCCTTTTCAGTTGAATTTGGGGAAACCACTTGAAGCATTCATTGTGTTGAACTATTTCAATAGCTTTTTTTGTTACAGCTGAAAGTCTGTAAATGTTGACAATAAACCGGATTTACAATGGGGGTTGAATAATTCTGATTGCACCTGTACATACACACATATATTAAACAAATGAAGAAACTACTTACTTTTTCATAATACTATTGACACCGTTAAAGATTATTTAAACTACTGGAAACTGTATTATTGCCTATGTGTAAAATGCACCTGTCATACTTTTCCATGGGGAAAACTAAAGTGCATTCACCAGGAACGAGACAGATAGATGTTAAGCCGTAATGGATATTAATTACTTAAGCATTTGAACCATTTGAATGAGAGTCTCTTACAGTCCAGACCTGTTTGTAGTGGCTTTGTTGTTGTTACTTGCCCATCATAGGGGTCCCAGCTATATTATTATAAAAGAGAAAGATTTGAAAAGATATGAATTGTAGGTTAAAACAATTAAGACAAAGAGACATGACAAATATGAACAATTACCAAGTAATTAAAAAAAAAAAAGATTGTGGCTTAGTGGTTAGCATGTTCGCATGGGATAGGCTCCAGGTTTCCCCGTGACCCTGAAAAGGATTAAGCGGTATAGAAGAGGGATGGATGGATTGTGTGCTAGAACTGCTGTTCAATTGGATGCTTTATTAACGCAGCAAATCAGTAGAGTCTATGTGCAGATCGCAGTACACAAAAGGGCATGTCTGAGTTTTTGTATGAAATTTACGGCTACTCTGATCATCCATGTTTAAATGCCATAGAGGAATTGTGGTCATATTTGAGTCCATATATGGAAAGAAGGAAGTTCATATATGGAACATGCAGTATCACCGACTCGTCCAATGCTCTGCAGCCTGACCCTCATTTAGTAATCTGGAAAAATACATCTAGGTTTGTACATCTAATTTGTTTCTCTCTTGAATTTCCTTTGTAGTTCTTTGTCGACCCCTGCGCCAGTGACCCCTGTCTCCATGGTAACTGCACACGTGAGGGTGCAGCGTTTGTGTGTGTGTGCAGCGATGGGTATGCAGGAGTCATGTGTGATCAGCCATATTCAGCCTTTGACCTTGTTGAGTCCAGCTGGGACCTGGCAGCCACTCCGGCTACCACTACTCAACCGTCTCAGCCGATCACAGAGTTCAGTGACACTGAGGCCCCACCCACTTTACAACCATGGCAACCAAAGCCTGGACAGAGAGTGATGGAGGTGCAGTGGGAGCAGCTCCAGGTGTGTGCAGCAATGTGTTTCCAGCAGAAATGTACTTCATCAATTAATGAGTCAAAGTTCCAAGTGTGTTTGTGTGTGTTACAGATTACTGATGGATCAGAATGTGTGAGCATTGCAGGCACCGAACCAGCTGGAATGATGACGGTTTCCATGGAGATTGCAGAGGGAACTGCAGTAAAGTAAGTTACCGCTGTGTGCCAACTAATAAGAACAGCTGCACACAGGATCAGTCTCAGAGACAGAAACAGGAAGGATTATAATGATAAATGAACATATGTTATATACACTATATGGCCAAAAGTATGTGGACACTTGACCACCACACACATGATGTTCTTCCCCAGACTGCTGCCACAATATTGTAAGGACACAGAGGTTCTCAACCTTTTGTAACTAAAGCCACCCAAGCCTCCCCGATCATGTGGCACATCCACCCCCCCGACCAGGTCTATAAAAAAAATAAAAATAAAATATATATACCTAATCTATAATCTGTTTTGATAGATAGATAGATTTCTTTGGGGTTTTTTTTTTTGTACTTTTTTAATTACTTTTCATAATTTTTAAAAAATAAAATTATATAACGAACAGGTATGGAACATGAATGATCAAAAATGTTTCTGAACACTATAACTTCTTTGAACAAGAGAACTAGGCTGTAATAATGTGTACTATTTTACATGTAAAACATGTTGCATTACATTTGTCTTGCATTCTAAAAACATTCACAAATGAATGTTTAAACTTGGACGAAGGCCACGTCTCGTTATCCACGACATTATTAAATCTCTGACTCTCAGCCACTCACTGAACAGAACAGACACAGAGAGAGGTGTGAGTGCAGCGACATTTGGAAAGTTGCTAAGGTTTGTCCAAAAAGTTGCTAGATTTGTCGCTAGGTGCTTTTTTGCAAAAAATTTCCTTAAAGGGGTCTGAAAAGTCGCTAAGTTGGCAACACTGGTCTGCACTGACAGCTAGATAAAAGGCAGGCTAAGCTCCGCCTCTCCCCAGCAAAAAGAAAATACAGAGGGAGAAGGAACGTGGGGTTTTTCATTTATGCACATTCTATTTGAAAAGCAATAAAATACACAGAGTACCCAAATGATGTTCTGTCGTTGTTTTGTTTTTCTTGAAAACAATTTGCGCCCCCCTTCTGATCTCCCTCTGGTTGAGAACCACTGGTCTAACATGTCATATTCATCCTATTGCATTAACGTTTACCTTCACTGGAATTAAGTGGTCTAGCCCAAACCTGTTCCAGCATGTCAGTTCCCCTGTGCACAGAGCAGGGTCTACAAAGTCATGCCTTTCCAACTCCTGAAAGCCCTGCCATGACCCCACTGGAATGAACTGGAACAAACTGGAACGCCGACTCCACAACAAAACTTCTTGCCTGACATCAGTGCCCAACCACCAACTCCATATTAATGCTCATGGTTTTGGAATGGGATGTTCAATAAGCCCAAATGGGTGTGCTGGTCAGGTGTCCACATACTTTTGGGAATATGGTGCATGTTATATAAAGTACAATTATGTGATTAGCCTCTTGATTACAGATGTAAACTGAGAGAAAAAGAAAGAAGAGACAGAAGTAAAGGAAATGAAAATCAGAGAGCTAAATTATGACAGGTCAGTGTACTGTACAGTGATACGTGTTTGTGTGTAGGTTGGTACTGAACATTAGCGGAGCTGCAGCATTGTGGCGTGTCGGAGCTCTCGGGTTTGACCGGTGTTCAGTATCTGATGGCATGGTCGTTTGGTTCCAGCAGGACTCCAATGGCCTTGTAATCTCTGATCAGTTACTGCCACTCGGACACAACTACTTCATCAGTAAGAGAGTCTAACAGTGCTGTTTCAGCATTCATTACTGTGTGTAAGTGCAGTAGGTATTCTCAATATTGTGTCTGTGTGTAGCTGTGCTGCGCATTGGAGCACCTTCTAGTCTGGAGGTCACTCTCAGATTAAAGTTCACTGTAAAGTCTACTAGCTGCATGGAGCCAGGCAGCAGTTTCAGCGACCCACAATGCACTGGGAGAGGGACATGCATCACACAGTCTTCTGTGGTAAGAGTTCACAATGATGATGACTACATACCAAACTGCATACTACTGTACTAAATAGTATGATGAAATAGTATGGCATTGTAAATGACCACAGGTGGTGTACTATATACAGTATCTCACAAAAGTGAGTACACCCCTCACATTTTTGTAAATATTTGATTATAACTTTTAATGTGACAACAGTGAAGAAATGACACTTTGCTACAATGTAAAGTAGTGAGTGTACAGCTTGTATAACAGTGTAAATTTGCTGTCCCCTCAAAATAACTCAACACACATCCATTAATGTCTAAACTGCTGGCAACAAAAGTGAGTACACCCCTAAGTGAAAATGTCCAAATTGGGCCCAAAGTGTCAATATTTTGTGTGGCCACCATTATTTTTATATATTATATATAACCCTCTTGGGCATGGAGTTAACCAGAGCTTCACAGGTTGCCACTGGAGTCCTCTTCCACTCCTCCATGATGACATCATGGAGCTGGTGGATGTTTGAGACCTTGTGCTCCTCCACCTTCCGTTTGAGGATGCCCCACAGATGCTCAATACGGTTTAGGTCTGGAGACATGCTTGGCCAGTCCATCACCTTCACCCTCAGATTCTTTAGCAAGGCAGTGGTCGTCTTGGAGGTCATGCTGGAATACTGCCCTGTGGCCCAGACTCTGAAGGGAGGGGATCATGCTCTGCTTCAGTATGTCACAGTACATGTCGGCATTCATGGTTCCCTCAATGAACTGTAGCTCCCCAGTGCCAGCAGCACTCATGCAGCCCCAAACCATGACACTCCCACCACCATGCTTGACTGTAGGCAAGACACACTTGTTTTTGTACTCCTCACCTGGTTGCCGCCAGACACACGCTTGACACCATCTGAACCAAATAAGTTTATCTTGGTCTCATCAGACCACAGGACATGGTTCCAGTAATCCATGTCCTTAGTCTGCTTGTCTTCAGCAAACTGTTTGCGGGCTTTCTTGTGCATCATCTTTAGAAGAGGCTTCCTTCTGGGACGACAGCCATGCAGACCAATTTGATGCAGTGTGCGGCGTATGGTCTGAGCACTGACAGGCTGACCCCCACCACTTCAACCTCTGCAGCAATGCTGGCAGCACTCATACGTCTATTTCCCAAAGACAACCTCTGGATATGACGCTGAGCACATGCACTCAACTTCTTTGGTCGACCATGGCGAGGCCTGTTCTGAGTGGAACCTGTCCTGTTAAACCGCTGTATGGTCTTGGCCACCGTGCCGCAGCTCAGTGTCAGGGTCTTGGCAATCTTCTTATAGACTAGGCCATCTTTATGTAGAGCAACAATTCTTTTTTTCAGATTCTCAGAGAGTTCTTTGCCATGAGGTGCCATATTGAACTTCCAGCGACCAGTATGAGGGAGTGTGAGAGCGATGACACCAAATTTAACACACCTGCTCCCCATTCACACCTGAGACCTTGTAACACTAACAAGTCAAATGACACCAGGGAGGGAAAATGGCTAATTGGGCCCAATTTGGACATTTTCACTTTGGGGTGTACTCACTTTTGTTGCCAGCGGTTTAGACATTAATAGCTGTGTGTTGAGTTATTTTGAGGGGACAGCAAATTTACACTGTTACACAAGCTGTACACTCACTACTTTACATTGTAGCAAAGTGTCATTTCTTCAGTGTTGTCACATGAAAAGATATAATCAAATATTTACAAAAATGTGAGGGGTGTACTCACTTTTGTGAGATACTGTATACTATATTGAGAATTATCATTATAGTATATGCTTTGGAATATATGGTGTGTGTGTGTGTGTGTGTGTGTGTGTGTGTGTGTGTGTGTGTGTGTGTGTACATGTTACAGAGCACATTTTATTGCCAGTGCGATGTTGGATATTCTGGAATCTTCTGCGAGGAATTTGACGCATGCTACACGAACCCATGTGAAAACAATGGGACCTGCAGTGACATCATGCAGAGACACGAGGGACATGACTACACTTGTAACTGTCTGCCAGGTGTGTTTGTTAGAACGATAACATTACTGTGCCGCAAAAGGGACAAGATTAAACAGAGAGTGACTGAAAAGAAGATACTTAGAGAGGCAGATGAATCAAACGAAAGAGCTAACACTAGTAAGCCTGGTTGAAACTGGTTTATGATAAACAAAAATGTTTATTGGCCCTTTCCTGCCTGTGTGTGTGTGTGTGTGTGTGTGTGTGTGTGTTACAGGGTTTGAAGGCCAGAACTGTCAGTCTCTGGTAAATCACTGCACCTCAGAACCCTGCAAAAATGGAGCAACGTGCACAAATACACTGAACGGCCCACAGTGCACCTGCACAGAGGGTACGCAGTCCAGACTATATACAAATGTGCTTCTCAAAATGGTCAGTTCACACTTCCTGAAAGACACTCTTGTTCAGAAATGGACTCAAATCAATTCACTCCCATGAACAAATGGTGTGACACATGAGCAATTATTTGACAGTCCTGCCTACAGTCTGATTGGTTGAAAATCGTTCTACATTCGCTGTTTTATTTGAAAACAGCACTGTTTTTAACCAACTTGCATTTACTTACTGTAAAAAATTTACCTATTTCACTCCACTGACCACCTGAACCACCACCCAGATAGCAAAATTGCTGTGGCCCAGATCCGGTCCACACCTGACACTTTCATCCGGCCCACGTACAGCGTGGAATGATGGCACTTGGGTGGTCCGCTTATGTTTGTCAGATCTGGGCCACAAGCAAGCAATGCTGCATGTCAGCCAAGAACAAAAGACATAAAGCAGAACTGACCCAAATAGGGCAACAGTTCATTTTGATTCTGGCCCAGATCCGGCCAAGATCCGGCACTTTTTCTGGCCCACGTGCAGCATGGAATGATGGCACTTGTGTGGTCCGCTCCTGTTTGCCAGATCTGGGCCACAAACAAGCCATAGCAATGCTGCATGTAAGCCAAGAACAAACCAAATAAACAACAACTGACCCTAATCTGGGCCACAGTTTGTTTTTATTCTGGCCCACATTCCGTTTCCTCATCTGGTCCAAACACTGCATGGAATTATGGCACTTTGACGGTTTGGTCATGTTTACCCGATCTGACCCACAAGCAGATCACAGCATGGTTTCATGTCAGCCAAGAACGAACCAAATTAACCATAACTGTACCTTATCTGGGCCACAAAATGTATATATATTATATATATAGTAATCTCAGCCAAATACATAATCAAGTAGACGTGTGTAATGTCTGATCCTGTGTGTGTGTGTGCATGGTGTGCCATTAAAACTTGTTTGGTGACCCGTTGACTGAATATCCATGTAAGTAAGTGAATTTTGCATCAACAATATTCAACATACAGTATTTCCTGTCTCTTTCCCCTGTGCCTGTCTAAAGGAGAAATGCCTAAAAGAATAAAAATAAACGATGATTGTAACAGTTCTGCTTTTAGAATGAGAATTTTCCTGAATAGACTTCTGATCTGACTTCTGAAGTCAATCGCAGGGCAGCCCAATCCACAACTGATATGTCACATATTGCCTCACATTCAGATTAGTCTGTACCAACTGTGTTGCATTGTCATGTAATGGAGGCTGAGACAGAAGCAATTGCAGGTGTGGCAGCTTTAATGAGAAATCAACAATCCAACATGAAGACAGGCAAAGGTCAGGCGATCATGCAAACAGACTGGAACAGGTTAAGCAGATAATCAAAGTTGAGGGCAAAACAGAATCAAAACCAGAGAAACAACAACAAAGAAGTATAGACAGAGACAATGGTAACTGAGCATATACTTCGCAAAGTCTGTATGGAAGAACAGTCTCTTTAAAGGATGATGTCTGTATGATTGGTAACAGGTGTGCCTGATTAGTATTCTAGAGAAGGTGCACATCTGTGTGTTGGTTTGTGAGTTGTAGTTTGCGGCGGCCCTGTTTGTAGGCTGAGGTGTATTATGAGAAACGGAGTCGCTGTTTGCTGTGACATGACGTGCACCCTTTCAAAAATAGCTCAATGTTGTTGAAAAATATTCAAGCAATATTTACCATTTCAAATGTGGGCCTTTTTGTCAAAAGTGCTGCCTCTACGACAGACGTGGCCCGTGTATGTTTTATGATATTTAGGGCAAATTTGTCATGTCAAATCTGAGCCATGTTAGGCCATTCTGAGCAAATCTGAGCCATGTTAGGCTTATACGCTGCTTAACCAATGCTGACTGTGCTGTATATTTGTCAAAAGTGGCCCAAATTGTTATTAATGATTTGGGCCATATTTGCCATATCATATGTGGGCCACTTGAGGCTCACACCCATATTAGCCAGTGCTTACTGTGCCAGATCTTTGCCAAAACTGGCCCAGATATGTTTTAAGATAACTCTGCCGTATTTGTTGCATTATATATGGGCCAATTTAGGCTCACACTCACATTTCCCAGTACCAGTTGTGCTGCATCTTTACCTAAAATGGCCTAATACTGTTAAAAAATATTTGGGCTACATTTAGCATGTCAAATGTGGGCCACATTAGGCTCACATCCTGGTTAGCCAATGCTGACTATGCCATACATTTGCAAAAACTGGTCCAAATTTGGCGTAATGTAGTGTAATTTGGTGTAATGTATTCAGGCAATATTTGCTATGTCATATGCGTGCCACTTTAGGTTCACATCCAGATTCGACAGTGATTACTGTGCCATAATTGCATCTTTGCCCAAAAACGCCTACTTGTGATTTGGGATATTTGGGCCATATTTGCTATTTTACATATGGGCCTCTTCAGGCTCATATCCAATTTGTCCGGGCCAAAAGAAGGCAAGCAATGCCGCATCACTGCCTGAAGTGGCCCACAGCTGGATGCTATATGTGCTGTAACTAGAAAATACTAAATCACTAAATTTCTCCACAAAATGTGATTCATAAAACTGATTTCTTAAAATAGGTTTGTTTGATTCAGTAAAGTGATTCATTTATCCCATCACTTTTATATTAACCAAGACAGGATGGTATAAAACACTGACTCAGCTATAAAACACTACTGCGACCTTTCTAAAATAATCTTCCTTTTAATACCTATTTTAATTCCCAGGTAGAATGAGCAGCCAATTTTGACTCTGTCCTGATTTATGCTCCATTTCTGTCTCCTGTACTTGCTAACTGTGTCACCTAGTTGCTTATTTTAATCTTCTCGTCCTACCACTTTCCCCAGAGAAGCCATGGCCTCAGCAATAATGCAAAAATTCACAGTTTTACTGAAGTGCTCTCTCTCTCTCTCTCTCTCTCTCTCTCTCTCTCTCTCTCTCTCTCTCTCTCTCTCTCTCTCTCTCTCTCTCTCTCACACTCTCACTCATTCTGCAGGTTATAAAGGAAATGTCTGTGAGGTAAGAGTTGACCCATGTGCTTCTGGTCCATGTCACAATAATGGGACATGTTATCTTCAGGCCGGTGGACAGGGCTTCAGCTGCACCTGTTCTCCTGGTTTCACCGGACACACCTGCACTCAGCTTGTCGATTTCTGCTCACTCAACCCATGTGCACATGGTGTATGTCGCAATGTCGGCACAAGCTATAGGTGCTTGTGTGTGCCAGGTAAGACAACACACACACACACACTAGAAGTTGGGGCTGACAATTTTATCACAAGTTAAATGGGGTAAATTTGAGATTTTTTTAGATGATGATCATTATCTTACTAAACAATGTTATGTGAATACTGCTCACTATAAACTGTGGGTTTACTCAGGTTGTATTTCGTTTGAAGATTTAACAGTATTTAATATGAGATATACATAAAAACAGGAGAAATCAGAAAATACTTTTTCACAGCACAGTGCATATACATGTATACACACACACAGACACACACATTTGGGGTAACAAAAAAAAAAAGTACACTTTTCCCACACACCCTGAGGGGAAAAGTATATTTACATAAGGCAACATTTATTCAAACTCTGTTTCCTTCTCTCTGTTTTTCTCCCAGGATATCATGGGTTGTATTGTGAGGAGGAGTATAACGAGTGTCTCTCCGCTCCATGTCTAAATTTTGCTACCTGCCGGGATCTGATCAATGCTTATGAGTGTGTATGTACGCCACAGTACACAGGTACACATTTAAGTCTGCTTTACAGTAATGCATTTGGTGTTGACTGAATGTGTGTGTGTGCGCACACCTTACAGTAATATACTTGTAACTGTATCATGTTTGCATTGTGATGTGTGTGTGTGTGTGTGTGTGTGTGTGTGTGTGTGTTTTATAGGGAGACACTGTGAGATTTATAAAGACCCATGTGCGAAACTGCAGTGTCAGAACGGAGGTCAGTGTGAAAGAAGGCGGAGCAATGCGACCTGTGTGTGTGCACCTGGATACACAGGTGAGTGTGTGTGTGTGTGTTTGTGTGACTGTGTGTGAGAGAATTACCTCCCCCTCTTTCGCTCTTTCCTAAGGTGAGAACTGCGAGACTGACATTAATGAGTGTGAGAGCAACCCATGTCATCATGGTGGCACCTGCATTGACCAGTCAGACAGTTTCATCTGTCACTGCCCACCTGGCTGGGTGGGTGGGGCCTGTGAGATCCGTAAGTTAAATCTTTAACTTGATTAATCTGTGACTCATCAGTATATGTGTGTGTGTGTGCGTGTGTGTGTGTGTGTGTGTGTGTGTGTGTGTGTGTGTGTAAGTAGCAGCTCTCTTATATATATGTTGGTTAACACACAGAATGAATTAACAGCTGAACTTATGAAATCAAAATGGCTAACAATGCATAGAGTTTAGACGGCGAGGAAGGCTGAACAGTATCAGTGAGGGTGGTCGTTAAAAGAGAGCCAGATTGACAAATTGAAAGCAAAGTGTAGACCCTGGTGAATAAAGGGAAAGGAAGGTGTATCTCAGTGCTCAATGTGTGACTCAGTGCCAAGCTGAAGTTGTCTCATGTGGGCCAGCCAATGGCGCCTCCAGAAAATTTAAAGTGGGGTGGCCAGACAGGGTACACCAAATCTTGGGGTGGCACACCACAAACGTATAATAGCTGGTATCCATTAAAGTTGTATTACAGAATGTTTGCTTGTTTTCCTGTATTCACAGGATGCAAAGTAACCCTTAATGTAAAGCAAAAGCGATTCCTTCAAAAATATGATCGAGAACCAGTATAATATTTTGTTTTATGCTTGAGTAAAATCTACAAAATCATTTTAGCATGAATTCTTCAGACATGTTTGTTTGTAGATTTTGAAAAGTGAGATTTAAAATAAATAAAATAAAAAGGCGTTCACCATAAAGCAATAAATTGTATGGTTAATTGGTGTACTGTAGCTAGAACATGAAAGTGTGTGTGTGTGTGTGGGTGTGTCATGTACATTTTTGGAATACAAAAGAGTACATAAAAAACACAAAAGAGAAAGAGTTCATTATGTTTTTTCTGACAAAACTTTTTGAAAATGTGTTTGAACATTTTCAAATTTGATAAATAACAGCATAGTTTGAGAAATACAGGTTGCATATGGACATCTCCCAGTACCTTTTAAAGCTTAGAAACTTTACATCATATTATAGCTTTTATTTTATTACCGTATCATTTCATAAAAAGTATTATGAATAATTAAAATATCGGTATGATTATTGATATTTTTCATGAAGCCATATTTCGAAACACTGAGCAAAATACCGTGAACCTATAGTATATTTACCACTGTCTGGTTTGAAGTTGAAAAATCGTACATAGCATTAGTGATCAGTTTATGACAATAGACATTTTGAATTTGAAACCCACCGTACTCGGCAGTTACTACATGTAACTACGATCATAGTGAAGTGAAGTGCAGCTTTCTTCTATGTAATATTGATGTAGTGGTGGTGTTGCTTGTGTTAGTGCAGCAGATGTTTAGGGGATTGCTGACACCTAGTGGTAGCAGCAAGTGTTGAAAAACAGTGTCCATCTTTTTTTGAGAAGGCAGTTCATGGATAAAAAGTTTCCGCAGTTCCCGAATAAATTATTATTATTATTATTATTATTATTATTATTATTATTATTATTATTATTATTATTTAGCTTTTTATTTGTGAACTGTTTGTGCGGCTCTATTTCACCCCTTCTAGGTATC
The DNA here is from genome assembly GCF_001660625.3 of Ictalurus punctatus. Lineage (NCBI taxonomy): Eukaryota > Metazoa > Chordata > Actinopteri > Siluriformes > Ictaluridae > Ictalurus > Ictalurus punctatus. The sequence continues at coordinate 22,534,929 of NC_071284.1, forward strand.
CTTTAGTACAAATGTGCATGCATGCCGAGACCTTCAACAATCACAAAAAAAGTCACAAAGTGAGAGTGAAATAGCATTTGCTATAAATACCTTTACACCATGTTATATCTTTTATTTTATTTAACTGTCCTCTGTGTGGAGTTTAGAGCTAGCCGTTACAGCTTGTATCTACAGTTGGAGCTACAATTGTTCTGTTCTCCAAAGCTGTGATAGACTCCTGTGTGTTTCTCCTGTTCTTTCTCTTTGCCACAAGTGAGGTATCAATATAATTCTCTGTCAGATCCCTTTGAACCTGTGACTTCTCTCTTCAAGCTCTGTTTGCAAGCTTAGCTTGGTACTGTAGATTACACTCCATGGTGGCCAAGATCACTTAGAGTGTTATCGTTGTTGTTCATTGGCTCACTCTTAAAAAAACAAACAAACCCACCTTGAACGTTTTTCACAACCCTGGCTAGCAACCCTGCCTGCCCCAGATGGTAGAGGCCAGTCGCTCCACCTCACTTCCGCACATGGTCCGAAAGATGGCATGTGCGGAAGTGGTTTACATGTTGCATCAGGTTTGCCTGGCACAGTCCACACTGCTCGAAGCATGCAAAGCAACCCTGCAAAAAAGTTTGCCCCGTGTACCATGGCTACTCTTTGGGCTTGCAGCCAAAGAAGCCCTAGAGAAGAGAGTTCAGCCTTTAGGAATTGCACAAAACAGATTACGACAGGTCTAACCAATGCTCCAATGTCCTCTGAAGGTTCGCAGGCCTCATTAGAGCCATATGCATAACCATGGTGGTTAACTTAACAAATGCCCAGGTACCACAGTCCACTCCTTGGGTTGAGCCAACCTTGGGTGGCATCCCATGTCGAAAAAAATTCCACAGAGCCCACCTTTGGGCTGTGGGCGGGATGCTTCAGGGCCAGCAACTACATCATATCAGTGGATTCTGATCACCATGTCCTAGGTGTACAAGCTCCAGTTCCGCTGTTGGCCCAAACCCCCCAAAATGCACTACTCTGACACAAGAAGTTTATTCACTCTTGTACAAAGACAAAAAGTAGACCCTGCCGTTCATAACAAGGTATTTTTTGTTCATGATGGTCGATTCTTTCAGTTCTGGATCTGAGAGGACTCCCTACCCTTTTGTTAAATGTAAAAAGTTGTCAGGTTGGATTGGGGTCAATATTTGTAGGGGAGCCATGCCCCCCCCCCCCCCAATAACCCCCTCCCCCCCAATAACCCCCTCCCCCTGCCGCCTTGGAGGCACAACTGTACAGCTTCTCTGTACGCCGCTAACTTCACTGCTCAGCACTATTTGAATATCTTTCACATATGCAGTTCACATCACCTTGCAGTCTCTTTTAACCGTTACACTCTAAATAGTATATTAAATATACTTTATTATTTAAATGCAAAAAATTGTTTCCTAGGAACATGTACTATAATAAATGCAAGCTATACTTATAAATATGTAATGAGTCATTAATCTAATGCCAAAAAGCTGTAATTCAGTATGAATTTCTTAATATAATGAGGTAAAGTGTTAGAGTGCATTCATATAAAGTGAGGGGAAAAAGTATTTGGACACGTTTGTTTTCCTCATTTAATATACTTCCAGTGCATATATCCACTTCAGTTTTACACACAGAATGTCTTTTGACTTTGTACTACTAATACCTATGAACATTTCTATACACATATATAAAACATATCTATTCATAGTATATACAAAGATATGCTTAAAAAAAAACTGATAGGGGGAAAAGAATTCAAATAGTCACGGTGTATGATCAGATAGTTACCTTAAAACGGACATTTTCAAAGTACAGATTGAAATGCATTTCCATCCACTATGGTCTCTTGTTCTTTACTCTTGTGGTTCTCAACCATATGATGTCTGTGACTCCACCTTAAATGTAGGTCGGATTTTGCAGCCACTTCACTTTGGATAGGAGAGGTGGACTGCACTGAAAACCCTTTAACTGTATAATCCACTACTGTTGTCATGTTACATTGCTTCCTCTGCTGCCAGTGCTAGCATGTTCATAATTTCATCATGGCAGCTATCAGAAGAACAAGGCATTGTTGATCAGAAGTATATGAAAAAATTATCTATTTTTCCTTGCAGCCATTTCCTTTCAGCATATAATGGCTAACATGATAATGTAAGAGATTTTATGGAAGAGTTGTTTTCAAAAATAAGCAAAGAAGAAGAGTTAAGGGATTTTCTTGGTTAGCTTTTGTTTTTTGTTATAAATACAAGAATGTGCAAAAAAACTGTATTGTTTCTAGATTTGATATGTTTCTGGAAGAGACAAGACCTCCTGTTTATCATTATGCAAGTGTATTACTGTAGCTATTATATTTCTTTAATTATTTGTTTTATACTGATCACCAGATCTGCAGTGGAAGGCATCTCGTACAGTTGATTCTCTCCCTAGCATGCCACGTCACTCTCTCTACATCATCATCGGCGCACTGTGTGTAGCCTTCGTCCTTATGCTCATCATCCTCATCGTTGGAATCTGCCGCATCAGCCGTATCGAGTATCAGGCATCGTCTCGTCATGCCTATCAGGAGTTTTATAACTGCCGTAGCATCGACAGTGACTTCAGCAATGCCCTCGCCTCCATACGCCACGCTCGGTACATCATACACATCACATATACTTATCTCTTCACACACACTATTTTTATACATACATACATATCTACAGTGCCCTCCACTAATATTGGCACCATTGGTAAATATGAGCAAAGAAGGTTGTGAAAAATTGTTTATTGATTAACCTTTTGATTTTTTCTTTAAAAACTTCACAAAAATACTCTGCTCTCATGGATATCAAACAATTGCAAACAAAACACAGGTTTATCAAAAAAATAGCTTTGTTAAATATAGGTGTGCCAACAATTATTGGTACCCTTTTAGTCAGTACTTTGTGCTACCTCACTTTGCCAAGATAACAGCTCTGAGTCTTCTCCTATAATGCCTGATGAGGTTGGAGAATACATAGCAAAGGATCTGAGACCATTCCTCCATACAGAATCTCTCTAGATCTCTCAAATGTCAAGGTCCACGCTGGTGGACTCTCCTCTTCAGTTCACCTCACAGGTTTTCTATGGGTTTTATGGCCCATTTTAAGCTTTCTGGCAGAGGCAGTCAAGTTTTTATTTAATATCTATCTGTTGATTTTTGATAGAGTCCATGATGCCATATATCCTAACAAAATGTCCAGGTCCTCTGGCAGAAAAACAGCCCAAAACATTTAAGAGCCACCACCATATTTAACTGTGGGCATGAGGTACTTTTCCATATGGCTACCTCTCTGTGTACGCCAAAACCACCTCTGGTGTTTATTACCAAAAAGCTGTATTTTGGTTTCATCTGACCATAGAACCCAATCCCATTTGAAGTTCCAGTAGTGTCTGAAAAACTGAAGATGCTTGAGTTTATTTTTGGATGAGAAGCTTTTTTCTTGAAACCCTTCCAAACAACTTGTGGTGATATAGGTGACTTCAGATTGTAGTTTTGGAGATTTTCTGACCCCAAGACGCAACTAACTTCTGCAATTCTCCAGCTGTGATCCTTGGAGATTTTTTGGCCACTCGAACCATTGTGTTCATAGTGCG